>NC_009177.1:362500-460000 GCF_000149385.1 Cryptococcus deneoformans B-3501A
AGCTGGTCAGAAAAGATTCCTTACACAATGACTCTTGACAAGCCTGAGGCGTTCTGGGCCCCTTGCCACCGACCTGTAAGTTCAATCTATTGTCTGTTTGATTGGTCCTTCTTATTGATGTATTCTTTTTATAGAACGCTTTCCTCAACTTTGCCTCCATGGAGGGGGATGATGCGGCTGACGTTGAGAATAGTTTGGAGTAAATGTTTCGTTATGAGGAATAGGAAGTCTCTTGGAGTACCCGTAAAGATCTGGTTGATTTGGTCAGTAGTACCTGTTTGTATACTAGTAGATATCCGTTTCAGTACAAAGATTCAATGCACTTTTGACTCCGATCAGAGGCAGTTTGTCATCTTCTTTCACTAATCCGGCAGCTCACTAGCAGTAGTTAAATGTACATTGTTGGATGTTCGATAATAGAGAAGCGATGGGGACAGGTCACGTGACATGGGCCAATATTTGATCCCGTACCGGCATCCTCCAGCAAGATGGCGGAAGAGGTCCGTCACGTCCATCGTCATAGACTAACGCCAGACTTGCATTACTTCCTTTTCCTCCATTCTTCCAACCCCAACTCCCGTTGCCATCCATAATGGAGGACAACCACGTAAGTGAACATCCTCCCGAAAGCACAACGCCAGCAAGTCATCTCTTCGACTCCATCGACTCAGAAGGTGGTGCTGCCGATGACCCCTTTGCTCAGTTCGGTAGCGAACAGGATGACTATGCACCACAGCGCCAAGTACAAGAGGAAGAACATAAACCAGGCTTTCAAGCAACTACAGAAGGAGAAGCTCCGACCCCGGTCGCCCAAGTGGAAGGGAGCAGGACACCAATTCCGGCAAATGTCTTAGAAAAGCAAACTGAAGAGAAGGCAGCATACGCACCAGAAGAAACCGAAGAAGTTCAGGGAGGCAGAAAAACCCAGGAATTTATTGGAGAGCAGCAAGGAAGCCACATCACTTCTTCTCCTGTACAGGAACCTACAGCCGGCCACTTGTTTGGTCCTGTCAGTGATGGCTCCGGTGAAGACCTATTCGCGCAACTCGCTGAATCAGAAAAAGACGAGTTCACGCAGCCAGAACAGAGTCGGGATATATTGAAAAGCGAGGGGATAGATCAATCAGAAGCCCAAGGGCAAACCGAAGTATCCGTGCCACATGAAGAAAAGGACTACAGTGATCTGTTGGCTGAGTTTGAGGCTGAGAATGGTATGCTGGAACCACCTATAGGAGGACCAGTCAAATCACACTCGGAAAGCAAAGGAGAAGGGATTCAATCCCTCCTGGGTCAATCAGATACCAAAAATGATCAGACACCGGCTGCTTCGTCTCTCTTCATCGACGACCCAAATGATTCTGTTTTTGACAATATCATACCTGAGTCCGACTCCGAACCGCAAGAAGCACCCCTGTCGACCACTGCCGGCACGTTAACCAACCCGTCTATTCAAGGTCTATTCTCCAACGATACAACTGATTTTTTGAATCAGGGGCAGATCATCACGGAAGCGCAGGAGGCGGGAGGCTTGGACCAGAGTGGCGTCGAGCCTTTGGATTTCGACATTCCTCAAGGATGGTACGACGACGATGGTCAATGGCAGTGGTATACTGAGGAAGAGAAGGAGCAAGTCAAATTCGCGATGATGGGTCCTACCAGTTGGCAGGAGACCGAACAGGCACCACCGCCCTTGGCCGCGGGTGCCGGAGCTAGTATGTGGTTTCATCTTCCTTGATAGCTTTTTGTTGACTAGCGTATATAGCCCTTACACCGGTTGTTCCTCGAAGCCCAGCCCTCCAATCTCAAGCTGCAATGTCAGAGAATGCTGCCCGCCGCACCCCTCAGCCCGAACCCATTGCGGCTTTCGACTCGAGCATATACGAGCCACCGGTCCCTGCGAGTACTCAGCTTGCCACAAGCACAGCGTCCTACTTCCCTGCTAATCAATCAGGGTATACGAGTGCTCCTCCGGCCAATGTCCCTCCCCAGGTTACCCGTTCAGCGACTCTCCCCGCCAGCAGTTTCAGTGTAACTGCGGCCGCGCCTAGCCCACACGTCTCTTCAAACCCCAAATCATATAATGCCTATGATCCACCTGTTTCAACCAAGCCCTATCACCACCGTTCATATGCGCCAGCTACTCAGCCTACGCCTTCTCCATACAACCCCGCCTCTTTGGGTAATGTGTTTACCTCGCCTACGGACGCCACGCTCGCCAAGTCTGAGCCTCCTAAGCCTCGACCTCAGCCCCAGCGAGCAGTGTCAACAGCGTACGATCCTCCATTTCTGAGGACCCAGGAGAAGATATCACGACCTGCTTCAGCAGTTTCCACAGGTGTCAGCTCGGCGTTTGGTGTGTCGCCTATTGTGCCGTCTCATCAGATACAAGCTCCCCCTCTTCCGCCGTCGGGACCACCCAAGCGATCTAAGGGGGAGAGTAGTCCGCCTAGTCGCGGTCCGGCTTTCGCACCTCCTCCCATCACTCCCTTTGGGTCGCCCCCTCCCGTTCCGCCTTTATCCGTGCCTCCTTCAGGCCCGCCTCGACGACCTACTGGGACTAGTAGACCTCCCAGTCGAGGCCCCGCATATGCGCCTCATCCTAAGCCTCAAAGTTCAGTTCCACCGGTTCCGCCTTTGCCCACTCTTCCAGTTGAGGTGCCTGGGTCGCATACTGAGGATAATTCAGTAGCCCATGGCCGGGACTCTTTGAACTTCCCTGGCTCTTCCGAGGTTAATGAACCGTCTTTCACCCGTCCAAACGTTTGCTCTCCTGAGGGCGGGGATGAAGATAGACCACCCAGTCGAGGCAGTCAAGCCATTTCCCCATCCCTTGCTCCACATACGTTGTCTGTATCTGCGGAGCCAATTCAAGCTCCTCCTTCTGCCCCCCCTGGACAGTCGATTGGTACTACGGAGTTACGTGGTCATAATCAAACATCTGCGCCATCTCCAATGACTCATATTCCCGCTTCATCTTTATCGGAAAAACCAACTTCTTATGCTCCCCCGGAGTTTCAACAGAAAGCGCAACAGCCTCAGCCAAGCTCCTATGAACAGGTTCCTTACACCCACGACGGGTGGGAGGCAGATAGAAGCTTAATATCAGCGCAGCTGAGCTCTTACGAGCCCACTCCTCACGCTCCCTCTGATTCTCATTCTGATCATGAGGCGGAAACATTCAAAGCCATTGCTAGTGCTCCGGCAGCTGAGTCATACGAGCCGAGCTCTTACGCTCCTACGCAGTCTGATTACTATAAGCCTGGCCCCGAGGCTACCACTCAGCCCACCTCTTACAAGCCGGACCCCTACGCACCTTCATCCACCAGCGTCGTGGGTTTACAATCTCAATCTAGCCCTTATGCCCGTACTACGTCTCCTGCCCATAGCTCAGCTTATGGTACTTCTCCTCCCACCAATCACATTCCGTCGATGGCAGCTTCAGGGAACACTTTTGTACACGCGCCATATGCTGGCCAAAGTGCATATCAGTCTCAGAACGAGAGTTCTGTTCGGCAGTCGAATCTATCCATGAATCGTTCATCTATGCCATCTTCTACGTCATTATATGTACCTTCGCAATCTTCAAGCAACTACAATCCCGTGGGGTCGCCGGCCCAAAGCCCTACATATGGCATGTCTCCGCCCTCAACCAACTACTTCCAGTCCATGCCTGCCCAACGCAGTGCCTCTATTGATACATCGTATGTTCCTCAACAAGTACTCGAACAGAAGCCTATCAGTGAAGACCCTCTCGCACGAACAACCCTTGCTTCTCGCAACGCTCCCATTGCCGTCTTTGGTTTTGGCGGCGTCTTGATCACTGCTTTCCCAGGTGCATCAGAATCCGATAATTTTGCCAAGGGCCACGCTCGCATACCATCGTACGGCTACGCTTCCGGCAGAGGTCAGCTGTGGATTAGGAATATTTCTGAGGTAGTGGCGCCTGGTGCTCTGAAGAGCGACCAGTCTGCTTTCCCAGGGCCTTTGGTGAACGATATTTCTGGACCCAAGGGTGCTGCGGGTGAGAAAAAGAAGAAGGAAGCTGTTTTGGCATATTTGCGTGACAGGGCGGAGGAAGTCGAGAGGGGTTTGCCTTACTTGAAGTCCTCAGCTAGTCGAGCACGGCGCGAGGATGAGGGTAGACTTGTTCTGCTGAGATTATTGGAGGCGTTGGTCATTGGAGAGGGTAAATTGGCTGGAAAGTAAGTCCCGTCTATATCCCACTGAAGATATTTGCTGATTCAATTCTAGTCCCAAGGTTGAGGATGCTATACGAGTGGCCTTGTCGAACCCCTCATCTCCAAATGTTCCCACTGCGCCGGGGCATGTAACCACCCTGTCCAATGGTCTTTACCCTTCAACGTCTTCCAAGTCCGCTTCCCCTGTTGCAGCCAACCCCTCTCAGTTAAGCCGCTTGTCTACCCTGCTTGCCCAAGGCCAGAAAAAGGAAGCAGCTGAATACGCGATCGACCATGGTCTTTGGTCACATGCTTTGGTGATCAGTAGCGCTGTCGGTGCCGAATTGTGGAAGGATACCGTGATGAG
Source organism: Cryptococcus deneoformans B-3501A (assembly GCF_000149385.1). Taxonomy (NCBI): domain Eukaryota; kingdom Fungi; phylum Basidiomycota; class Tremellomycetes; order Tremellales; family Cryptococcaceae; genus Cryptococcus; species Cryptococcus deneoformans. The sequence goes on from NC_009177.1 coordinate 367,046, forward strand.
GTTCACAGCGGCAGAGTTGAGTGCTAGGAGCGAAGGTACTGCCGGTATCAGGGCTTCATATGCTCTTATCGGGGGCATGAGCCATTCTTCTTGTGAGTAACATCGATCTGAGCATGTATAAGGCTGACGCAATCATTTCAGTGGACGACTTGATCAATGCGGCTACAATCACGGAAGATCCATCCCAGGACCAATGGCGAGAGGTGATTTCTTCAGTTCTATTCCATGCCAAGCCTGCCGATCTTGCTTGTCTCGATGAACTGGGGTCAAGATTCCTCCAGATGGGCCTGGTCAATGCAGCTCATGCTTGGTATGTTCCTTCTCAGTGTCATGGAAGCCTGTTGCTGATCTGCATCAGCTTCCTGCTCTCGCCGCTTTCGCCTTTCTTGGATACAACACCTGCGTCCTATGAGCGTGGTATCATGATGACCCACAATACTCGAGACGAAGAATCAACCATCTTTGTTGAGATTGCTGAATATGCCAGGAGTTTGGTACCTGTCCCAAAGGGTCAGGAGCAGATCACTGTGGGCTTACCGCAGCTCTTGCCGTACAAACTTGCTAGGGCATGGCGGTTAGCTGAGTTGGGTGAGGTTGCTTTAGCGAAGAGGTGAGTGCGCGCAATCTCCATTGACGACTCCGTACTGAAATGCAACAGATACTGTGCCGCTATTGAAGCCGGCGCGAAGCCCTTGACTAAGAGTGCCCAGATTCAGTCTCTTCTCCCTCCCGCCTTTATGGCCAGCCTTGAAGATCTTCTCGAACGATTGACCGGTACCCCTTCAATTGACCCCGCCAATGTGTTGGGTGGTGGCCGCAAATCAAGTAAACCAGGCTTTGACAAACTTGGGTCTTGGATTGAAGGTCGCTTGACCAAGTTTATCGCTGGCGAAGAAGGTGAAAAGGCGATTCCCAAGCCGGCTGCATCAAGTGGAAAGGCGGAGGGACCGTTTGCTCATTTTAGCTCCGTTTCGCCAGACCCGTCTGGGTCGATCTCTCGAAACCCTTCTATGGCCGATGTCGGTAGTTACAGCGCATCCAATGGGTTCTTGGGTGTACAACCGATGTCTCGAACCACGTCTCCAGCTGTTCAGGGCCAATACAACCCTTACGGCCAGCAATCACAACCTTACGGCGCACCGCCCAAGAGCACTTTAGATGTTCGCTCCTTGTCTCCTGCTACCTCACATTCCGCCCAAGCACACAACAACCTTTACACCTCTCAGTCCCAACCTTCCAGCTCTACTAGTTCATCTTATGGTGACTCGCAGGGTCGCCGTACTGACTTTGGAGGAGGCTTCACCCCGTGGGCCAGCAACGCAGGATCAGAGGTGCAGGCGGAAGACGGAGAAATGACCCCGCATGCTTATGAGGCGCCCGTCGGAGACGACCAGGCCGAATTTATAACTCCCATGGCTGGGCTTTCGATAGGCCCGAGCACGTCTGGTACCCCCAATTATACACCTCGGGCCTCTCAGCCTGCTTACGATCTAGGCGACGAAGGTGAAGATCTTGGATTTGGAAATACGTCATTGTCTAAGGGAAGGCCCACGAAGACGGTCGGTGAAGGAGAAGGCAAGGGCGAGGCGAGCGGGGGCAAGCCTACCAAGGGAGGTAAGGAGGAACCCAAAAAGGAAGAGCCTACTCAGCCCGCGAAACGTGAGTATCCGTTCATTCTTTCAAATGATGATGGCTAATACCATTCCATGAATAGAAGAGCAACATCAATCATCGTCGTGGCTTGGGAGGTTATGGGGAAAGAAGGAAGGTGGTCCGGTTAAAGCAAACTTGGGTGAAGAGACATCTATGGTGTACGATCCTGACCAGAAAAGATGGGTAGTCAAGGGCGTGAGTGATCTTATTTGGATGACAAGGATATTTTAACATGCTAAGCTTTTTAACTATAGGCAAAGGGTGCTTCTGCAGCTCCTGCAGCTCCTCCTCCGCCACCCCGAGCCCAAACCGCCTCGCCATCCCACACATCCCGCCCCGCACCCTCCACCCGTGCCATGTCGGCTGCCCCTCCTCCTCCCGGCCCCAGCTCCAGTGACGGCTCCTTCAGTACATTGCCTCGTTCAGCCAACGTTCCCCCGCCTCCTGCGGGGATGTCAGCGTCCACATTTGCTGAAGGTCCTGATGGTGGGATCAGGCGGATGAAGTCGAGTTTGACAATGAGTCAAGGACAAGGGCCTCCCTCTGGGCCTTTGTCCGGTCCACCTTCCGGTCCGCCGTCACAACCTCCCAGCAGGACATCGTCGGCGTCGGCGACTTCGGCGTCCCTTGATGATTTGCTGTCTGGCTCGAGACCCGCTAGTAAGAGGCCTGGATCGGCTATGAAAAAGGGAGCGAGGAATAGATATGTGGATGTCTTCCAATCCGAGGGATCGTAAGCTGGTAAAGATGAAAGCCAAAATGGAGAATGGTTCGGGAGGGAGTGGAAAGTTTGCAAAAGGAATACTGGGAATGATAAGATGAATCGTAGTATTTTACAGTACTCTTAATGATCGGGTGCTTGATATACGGCTATGGTATGCAGCAAATGTGTCTTGCTTAATGATTAACACTTGAAAGAGTTGCTGGAAAGATGATGATTGATTTAAGTCGACGGCAGTGCGAAGATAACGGAGAAACGAAGAAAGAGAAGGATGAAAGACGTCATGTGAAAATACAACTGATATCCCATGACTTTAGTGGCCGGAAAGAGAACAGATACTGTATATAAGGACTGGGAAGTCGATGCAGCCTATCACTTTTCGATTGTTTATAAGTGCATAGTATATTTGTATCCTCTTTTCCCGTCAAGCCGATTCTGCTGCTTTCCAACAAGTCGACATGGTCAGCCACCAGAAACAAGGAAGGAAGAAGAGTGTTCCACATCAAGCGCCACTGCTTCCCGCTGCTTGCCTGCTTGCCTCTCTTTGACGGTAGCTTACGCGCATTGAAGGGGCCCTCACCTCGCTTTGTCACCCAGCGTCCGACATTCGAGCGATGAGCTCGGTTGCCACCGATAATAATAGCCAACTAATGAACAATTATTACCAGGAGCTTAACTTTTTCTTGGCGAGCGGTGAAAGGGCCAAGTAGTGGTACACCACTGGAGACTTTGCGATTGGATCCATCCCCGCCACTCACAACTAGGATCGCGAAACATTTTTTTTCATCCGACCACACCTCATCAATCTCTGCTCCCACTATTATGTAGTGGCAAATCAGGCGATGCATACCTAATGCTCTGGCGTAGAGGATTGTTTAACGGGAATACGGACGAATAACTACGTACGTACTCCAACAACCGGCGCGGACGCGACGACTAGTCTTTGCTGTGGCTGGACGGAGGTAATAAAGGCCACGTCACGGAATTGAATGACGGACGGGCGCGGCGGAGGGCCGAGGATATCCGAATTGGAGGGAGAAGGGGACTTTAATAACCTCCCCAGGACGAAGGGTTTTCCTCTTTTCTTTTCTTCAAGAACAAGAATCTGTCTGAAAAGACTCCAAAAACAAAAACAAAAAAAGCTACTCCCACCTACTTATCTTATCCTACTCCCAGCAACAATCCTTAACCATGCCCGTCGTGAGTCACTCGGATTTTATCGTATCTCTTTCCATCTTCGCGAGACTCGCCGGCGCGCGCTTTAACAACAAACAACACCCCATGGCCACCCGATTTTTCCCGGCCATTCCTTGCTCCGCGTCTTCTTGAGGCCCTACCAGCCGCTTCCTTCAGACTTGTTCGAGACGATTCTAGAAACCGTGTACGGGATGTACTGACTTGTACCCCTTTTGCAGAACCGTGCTGTCATGAAGAAGTGGTTCCCCGTTGAAGTCATGCCCATCTTCGGGTATGTCCAGTCATGTCGCGTCGGCCGATCAGACGAGTATAATCGACTAACACTTCTTAATAGCATTGTCGGTATCGCTTGTGTTGGTGCCACTGCCTATCTCTGGAAGCTCTCTCAGGTATGTCTGATATGCAAGAAAAAATAATTAAAACGCAAGGGGACATTTGGCTGATTTTCGATGCAGGGCCCTGAGGTCGTCTGGGACCGATCTTCTGACTGGAGGCCCTGGGACAAGGTCAAGCACGACGAGAACGTACGTGTTTTCGATACTTGTCAGGATCTATGATTATTATTATTTTGCTTACGGTATACTCCCCACAGCTCAAGTACATCACTGTTAACCCCGAGTTCTGGGCTCAGCGAAGGGCTCAGGCCGCTGGTACCAAGACCGGCGAGCGAGCTGTTGATGCTATCTAAGTGTCTGGGATTTGGAGAGAGTATGTAGATGTAGATGTGTAGCTTTTTTTCTGTTGGATTCGCATGGCATTTCTGTTTCTTCTATTTTTCCGTTCGTCGCCCGCCGCCGGGTCGACTCCGGGTGTATTTTGTGGTCTGTAGATGCTAGGCTTGGCGGCCGCCTGAGATAAATCTGAAATTTTGTTTCCTGTTGCTTGAACGGCTGGCGACGCTTATTTCACTGGCTTACGGGACGGAAGTAGTTGTACTAATAAGATTTGAGCCGACCCGGCCGGCGGTGGCTTGGTGTGCCTGAATTTGTCTACTTTATCAGAGCAGTCTTTGTCGGAATGGGCAATGAGAGCGAGGAGAGAGTGCGACTTGCTGGCGGCGACGGTCTGCACGGCGACGAGGAGGAGAACAACGCTGAGGAAGGAAGAATGCAGCAGACAACGACACAAGCCACTGACGAGGTGCATGCAACTGCGTCCACTGTTCCCCGTTCCGCCTCGAACCCTTCCGTCCTCTTTCATCTTCTCATTTCCCTTTCATCCTGCTTTCCACAACCTTCTTGCACACCGGTATTCCGCCGCCCACATTCTTTATTAGCCCTTCTTATAATACATCGGGCGTAGGCGTTCTTTCCATCCGTAATGGTCGCCTTCCACGCGTCCTCCGCGCTCCTCTCCTTTGCCCTTCTTGCGCCTGGCTTTGCCAACGCCTTCAATCTTGATGATATCAAAAGGGGTTCCGAGTAAGTTACATGGTCAATAGTAGACACGCACAGGGCTGATCCCTCTACAGTTCCGTCTTACCGGGGAGGTACATTGTCGAATTCGATAGCGATGCTCACTTCACCTCTGCCGGTCTAAAGAGAGCCGCTACAGTGAGCTGACCCTCGCGTACCATCCGCGTAACAAGCTGACTTTAATTTTTCTTCAAGCCCCATGAATACTTCTATAAAGAACTTGATGCTCGCTCGTCCTCTTATACTGTCCACCAGGAATACGATTGTGACTTGTTCTACGGCGCGTCTCTCTCCATTTCCTCTGATGCTGTGAGTGACGCATCCTGAGCCCAGTTAATGTCCATCTAACCCAAATTTTAGGATCTTGAGAGCCTGCTCGACATCGCTGGTGTCATCGATCTCCGGGCTGTTCATTTACTCACCTTGCCCGCCGAGCCCCTTTCCAAGGAAAACACCCAATGGTCCGCCAGTTCTCACTCTTCGTCATCCAGCTCTGCATCTGCCACTGCTTCAGCTGCTTCCACTTCGGCACCGTTCTCCAACCTCCCCCAGATCCAGGCTGACGTTGTCCAAGCCTCTGGGAACAAGGGAAAAGGAATCAAAATCGGTATCATTGACGGTGGTGTGGACTATACACGAGAACCTCTTGGTGGCTGTTTCGGGCCCGGCTGCAAGATTGCGGGAGGTTATGACTTTGTCGGTGATGATTACGATGGAACTAATGATCCTGTGCCGGACAACGATCCTTATGACAACTGTTATTCCCACGGCACTTTTATCTCTGGCATCATTGGTGCCAACGAGAATGTCTACGGAGCCGTAGGTGTCGCCCCCGAGTCGAGCTTGTATGTCTACAGGGTGTTTGGTTGCAACGGCGCGGCTTCGGATGACATTGTCCTTGCGGCGATGCAAAAAGCGTATGACGACGACATGGATGTCATCAACCTCTCTCTTGGTAGGTTTACTCCTTTAAGTGAAAGACAAAACGTTTAGCTCATACGATTTCTAGGTGAACCCTCTGGATGGACCGAGAGTACACTTAGCGTCTTTGCCTCCCGACTTGTTGCCAGAGGCACAGTTCTCACCATCTCTGCTGGCAATCAGGGGCAAGTCGGTGGCTTTTACTCTTACTCTCCTTCCGCGGGTAAGGGAGTCATCAACGTTGGCTCCAGTGACAGCTCTATCTATCCTGCTCATCTGGCCACTGTTTCCACCGGTTACGGCCCCATTGCCTACTACAACTACAAAGCGTACAGCGACAAGACGTTGCCCCTCTACACTTTTGACTCGGACATCTATGGATGTACCTTGCCTGACGATGTTCCCGACTTGTCACCTTACCTCGTCGTCGTCCGTCGAGGTGGATGTTCCTTGTCTGAAAAGGCTCAAAACGTCTACAACGCCGGTGGAACTGCCATCTTCGTCGTCAATGACGAGACTTCCCTTCCCATCTATCAAAATTTCCCTCTTATAGACTTTGCCCTCATTAGCTACGATGACGGCAACTATCTCCTCAATCAGCTCAACTCATCCGCCAACACCACCGTCTCTTTTTCTTTCAACCCTATCGCCCTGCCCAACATATGGACAGCCAATACCACGTCTTACTTTTCAGAAATTGGTCCCACCAACGATTTGTACTTTGCTCCATCTGTTGTCGCCCCTGGTACCAACGTTGTCGGTGTCACGCCTACGGCTTTTTACAACTGGACTATCGCGGATGGCACTTCCTATTCTTCTGCCTATGCTGCTGGAGCTGCCGCTCTCTACCTCGCCGCCAAAGGTACAAACAATGTCAGCCCGAGCGACGTCTTGTCTGCGTTCGAAGTCACTGCTCAGCAACTTCCCGTCTCCGTCTCTGATAGCTCTCTTGTGAGCGTCGCTGTCCAGGGTGCAGGCAGAGTGCAGCTCAGCGACGCTATCTATGCCGTCGCCGACATTTCTCCTTCCGAAATTACATTGAACGACACGGCCAACTTTGATAAATTGCATGTGCTGACAATCAAGAACCCTGGTAAGAAGTGGGTAACGTACAAACTGTCTCACGAGCCTGCCGGTACCGCTTTGGCTTTCCAATCCGGGCTTAATCAGTCGAACGACCAGCCTTTGCCCCAAGTATCCAACGCAGCATCCGTCAACATCTTCCCTTCCTCACTCACCCTCTGGCCTGGTCAGTCTCTCCTCACGACCGTCAAGTTCACCGCTCCTACTGGTCTTGACGCTCAGACCTTCCCCATCTATTCTGGATTCATCAAGATCACCGGCGATGGCAGCAGTGTCAAGGTCCCTTACATGGGTGTCGCGGCCAACATGAAAGACATGCCCGTCCTCGACCCTACGGATTGGTATCTCGGCATGAACTCGCCTGCTATCGTCGATGTGGATGGCAACGTCCAACAAGGCCCGGCAACATATACGTTTAGCAACGTGAGCTACCCCTCGGTGCTTTACCGTCTTGCCGGAGGAACACCTTTGCTCGTGATTGACTTGATTGACGCAAATGCCAACCTTACTTTTACTCCCGATTACACCACTCGAAAGCGTTCCCCGACTTTTGAACAGGAAACGGAGAACGACGAGCGCCGCCGCTCACTTTCCGCTCGACGCCTTAAATCTACCGGCGCATCCTTTGCTGCTACCACGAAGAGCAAGGGTCTCCACTCTCTTTGGTGTCACTTGACACACTATAAAGCTTCCGGGTGCTCAAAGACTGGCAGCACGTTCCAGCAGGTATCTATCATTGGGAACTTGTATGTGGGCGAGTACTTGCCGAGGAGCACGGATAACGTTGATGGCCAAGGAGGGGATTACTCGACCTTTGAATTGAGTTCAGCGACATTCTCGAATGGGACGACTATTCCCAATGGAGATTACAAATGTGAGTGTTTTTGCCGACATGTGTCTTGCCTCAACGAAAAGGGAAAAAATTGAAAATGCTGATGGTTTCTAGTCCTTATGAGGGCGTTGCACATCACGGGGGATAACACGAACGAATCAGATTATGAATCTTGTAAGCCTACTCACCTCCAGTCGTTTGTGAGAACCTTGTGCTGATGACGGCTTGGACAGGGGTTTCTCAATCATTCACCGTTGCCCAATAAGCTCACCATCTCTGCTTTTATGTGTGTGTTGCTAGTGTTTCAAGGACAGTTATTATCCATACCGAACGGACATTTCCAAACCAAAGGCTGCCATGTACGTAGTTCAGTAGTATAATACGCTTTGCTTTTCTTTTTCTTTTTTTCCTTCCTGGAATCTTTGGACACTCGCGATGAGAAGAAAGATAGCGTCATGAACGATGAATTTACGCATTGTTGTTGGTCTGACCATACATATGTTGTGACGCAACCAGTAAAAGTTCAATTACGTGATTAGATACTGGTTGTCCCGATCCAACCTCCTCGAGAACCAGAGAATCGAGATCCGGAGACCCCAAACCGTTGCACGGTGATGTTCCGGATCTGAGGAAGACAACTGTAATTATTGTACTCTCTGCTTATTTGGAAGTGAAGAAATGAAGTGATGCAAAACCCAAGTGGTCGCGAAATAGCCTCTGACAGAGAAACATTCCAGCGCTTCCGGACGTGCTCTCCATTTCATCACCAAGCATCGTTCCACAACTGAAAACAAGAATGTCCGGTGATCCTCCTGGACCTCCTCCGGGAAGACCTCCAGTCGCCAATGTGCCATACATCCCTCAACCAGGTGCACCTGCTGCCCCGTCGTTCCGCCCACCTGCTGCTCCGGGATTCGGCTTTCCTCCAGGTCCATCTCCGGGGATGCCCTTCAGTGTGGGAGGGTTCCCGCATCCCCTCCTTCCACCTGGATGGTCCGAACATAGAGGTAGGTCCTATTGATCTTTATTCCGAGTAAGCGTGGAGGGTGAATGAAAGTGCTGACGCATGTAAGCATAGCCCCGGATGGCATAACGCCTTATTACTATAACGCTCAAACTCGCGAATCGACATACATCCGCCCCACTTTCCCTCCCTTCCCTCTCGGGACCACTCCACCCACTGGGTCTCCAGTTCATGGCGCAGTTACCCCAGGCGGAACGGGAGCTGGTGAGGAAAAGACGAAGAAGAAGAAGAAGGAAAAGCCCAAGGACAAGGTGCCGATCCCCGGTACTGGCTGGATGCGAATCACGGCAACTGAAGGGAATGTGTTTTACTTTGAAAAGGAGAACAAAAGATCGGAATGGACTGTTCCAGATGAGATCAAGGAAGCTGTAACTCAACTGGAGGAGGAGGAGAGGAAGAAAAAGAAGGAAAAAGATAAAGTGGAGCAAGAGAGGCTTGAGCAGAAGAGGATTGAAAAGCTGAAAGAGCTGGAGAGGATCAGGGCGGAGATAGATGCTGAGAGGAGGAAGAAGGAAGAGGCAGAAAAGGAGAGAAAGAGGAAACAGAGGGAGGGTGGCGAAGATGATGCACCGGAGGAGAAGAAGGCCAAAGTGGGAGACCAAGAGCAAGAAGGGGAGGACGTGGTTGGCCCAGAGGGCGAAGAGGACGAAGAGGCCTGGATGAAGGCTGTTGCCGCCGAGTTCGCCGAGAAGGATGTTCAAACCAAAAAGGATTTGGAAGAGCAAGATGAAAAGACTAAAAAAGAAGAGGCCGAAGCCGCAAAAAAGGCCTTTGCCGTCCCTGAAAAGGTCAACTTTTCTGTCGAAGAAGGACGTGCATTGTTCAAGGCTTTGCTCATTGAAAAGGACATCTCGCCGTTTGCCCCCTGGGATCAATCCCTGCCCTTATTCATCAACGATCCGCGCTACGTGCTTCTCTCATCTACGAAAGACCGACGTGAGGTGTATGAAGAGTACTGCCGTGAAGTTGGTCGGGCCAAACGCCTCAAGAAGGGTTCTTCCGCGGAAGAGAAGAAGGCAGAGCCAGAGAAGGAATACCAAGCCTTGCTGGATAAGGAAGTGACAAGTACTAGGACGAGATGGGATGACTTTAGAAAAAAATGGAAGAAGGATAGGAGATTTTATGCTTTTGGCAGAGATGATCACCAGAGGGAAAAGGTGTTTAAGCAGCATTTGAGAGATCTTGGGGAGCGTGAGCACAGTAATTGTTTGATCGTTGATAATGAAATAACTTTTGGATCTGCAGGTAAACGAGCTGCAGCGCAGAAAGCCGAAGAAGACTTCAACTCTTCTCTGTAAGGGACGAGGGTAGGAGGAAGAGTACGTAAGAGGAAGGCGGGAGGAAGAGTAGGAGGACCGTGCGGGGAGGCGTTAGGGAGGAGAGAGGTCCGAGCGGAGGGTGCAGGGAAAGTGTGGGGAAGATGAGTCAGCTCGTAGAGCTGAAGAAGATATAAAAGGCGTACCCTTAGAGTAGATGAATGCATTGGGCTTTAGGACTACCTGGAAAACGTTGAGGCAGCCTCGGGATCAAAAACTATCCACAACGTCGGGTTTGACAGATAAAAAAATCAAAAGATCAACTTTGCAGTACATGATGAGATGCATTTAATAGTACAGAAATACAGAAATCACATATGGGTACTCTCCGAGCAAACCGTGAGACGTGGTATCGTTCTCCAGAAACCAAAAAATTATAAAATTATAAAAGTTTTCTGCTTTATCCAAATCTATCCAAACAAACCCTGATTAGAGTATTCTGACTTCAAGCATATCACCATCCTCACAATCCATGTCGCCAACAGTCATATCCTTTCCCATCGTCTCACCATCAAACACCAATTCCATTTTATTCGCATCATCCTTTGGTCTATCGATTTTTTTGCAGTAGAACCGGAGGACAGTGTGTGCTGTCACAGTCTTTGCGACCTTCATCCTCGCCTCTTTACCATCCGCACCCCTGACCACAAGCTTGATCGAATCTTCCGCTACTGCAGGGGAGTCGCTGTTGGCGCGGGCGAGATTTTGGGTGTAAGGATTTGAAGGAGGTTCGACGACAAGGGGTGCGAGGCCGGCGTATAGTTGAGAAGCGCCGACGGATTGGGGTTGAGATTTGGATTTGGAAGCCGCAGAGACCTCAGCATGGGCTTGGGGGATAAGTTGAGGGGATGGTGAGCGATCAAAGTCGAGGTCAAAGTTTTCGATCCGTCTAAGTCGTTCGGCTTCAAGTCGGTCCCAGTAAGACTTTTCGTAACCCTCTGATAGATAAATACCATTTGCAAACGTTAGCGAGGACGATACAGGGTGAAGAGAGAAGAATGACGGACTCATTTCCACAGAGGATCCTCCGAGGATACCAAGTTGTCGTGCTGTATCTCGAGAATAAACTCGTTTCCCTTCATAGATCAAGATGATATCGTCGGGAGCCCTTTGGAGCTTATCGCCCATCACTTCCAAAGCTCTGAACATTGTTTCTTCCTGCATCCCGGAAAGAAAGAAAGTCCCCAAAGTCAGCTCACTGTTTGTGATGTTTTCTGGGAATACACATGACTTACTCGGCGAAGTTTCAAAGTTGTAGGCCGTTCGTACATTCTAACGGCGGCAGCGGGTGCATTAGCTTTCTTAACAGGGTCCAACTCCATCTTGACGACTATATCGACGACTTCTTCCTTTTGCGGTGATGATGCGACTGGAGATATAGCTTGAGGTTCGACATCGTCATCATCTAACAAGTCTAAAGCAGACCCTCCTCCATACATCCGCCTGTCTGTAGGTTAGCATAGGACCAACGGCAGTCAAGAATCCGAAAGACTTGCTGGACTAGTTCTCGAAGTTCTTGATTCTTCTTTTCAGATATGACCGGTGGAGGCGTGAGCTCTACTCTTCTTCTTTCCTTCTTTTTGCCACCTCCGTCCTCTGCAGCAGTGGTCGTGAACCTGTTTCGGGTCAGTCTATTTTCAGTGACAAAGCTCAGCGCTCAAGACATGAAAGACTTGCAAAGAAGTACTCCGTTCCCGATCCCGTGTTTCAGTACTTGCTCGTGCAACACTGCTTCTCTTCCTCTCTCTTCTCTGCTCGTTGGTTTGCCTGGCCCATTCCGGCAGCTTTGACTGGGGCTTTCTTGAATTTAAGCGCTTCTTCTTCTTGCGCCCGCTGCCTTCGGGGTCTTCTTCCGAGTCTGAGGGTGCGGGAGACGGAGAACGAATCGGAGGCGGCGCTGCGAGAAGTGTTCAGCGAGAGTCTCCGCGCAGACGGTACGTACTGGTCGCCCTGAGATTTGGCTTGCGCTTTGAGATGAAGAAGTCTGTTGAGCTGTCCGAGTCCGAGTCTGGCATTGTGCGTGGAGGAAAGAGAGATGAAGAGCGACATATTTTGGCGCGGCTCGAGTTTGCTTCTGCACTGCACGATGCCCCGGCTCCCCCTCCCGCTGCCCCGTCTCACGCTCTACACAGGCGGCAAGGAGTGCTCTCTCTGCGAGGTAGGTCCGCAGCCGGCGAGTAGAGTACAGCGTAGAGTACAGCTCACAGCCACAGGTCGCAAAGCAGCAGCTCGCTCTCCTCAGAAAGACACACCCGTTCGACCTCACACTCTTCAACATCCGCGCACCACCGCAAGGCGTAGACCCGCGCGAGGCAAAAAAGTGGAGGAGACTCTACCAGTACGATATCCCTGTTCTCCACCTGGAGGACAAGCGGGTTCAGAAGCACAGGATCGACAACGGAAAACTCGCAAAGGTGCTCGAGGAATGGAGGGAGCAAAAGCTGAAGGAGCTGGAGGAGACGAGCGAGACGGTCGGGGAAAGCAAGCAGTAGAGCATCATCAAGTCAAGAAGAGGTTTGAAGCCTATCGCTCAGTGTTACGCTTTCCGTCCCTGCAGATTACCCAAGATACTACTCCTACATGCAATCAGATGCCTCCAGACCCACCGTGGCGTACACCTCTCGGCCGAACTTTTTTCCACCTCCCTTCTCCCGTTGGAGAGTATACCCAGCACGAAAGCAACAAGGCAGAAGGGGAGTCTGCAAAAGGCTCCAGCTACACCGATATCCTGAAAAGAACGTTTAAAGACTTTAGCGATGTGTCTATAGGATCCGACGTAGAAATTGTCCATCTGCACCGGCAGTACCCTCCAAAGGCAGCGGCAGCAGCAGAGGAGGAATTGGAAGAAGGGGAACTGGAGCAAGATGACTGGACTGTCGATATCGAGCCAATGAGGGGCTATGTGGAAGACGATTCCAACTCTATCATCTTTGATGACGACGATGATGGCGAACCTCCCAATGAGCCTGCTGATCTACCATCCTTCCATGGGCAAGTCATACATGTCCTTCCCTTTACTCGCAACTCATGACTGACTAGTATAATATATATAGCGAATGCTGGAACTGCCTCCAACAAGGCCACTCTCTAACTCATTGCCCATACCCGCGTAACCACCTCCAGATCAACCACTCTCGAGAACTGTTCTTTTACGCGAGGGACAACCTACCCCCTCCACGGACTGAGCGGTACCTCCACGATTATTTGAACATGCGAGTGACAGTACAGGAGAAAGAACGGCGTTTGGAATTGCTGGGGAAATTCCGGCCGGGGAAAATTGGGAAAGAGTTGGATCGCGCTGCTAGGATGCTGGTCGATGATTCGGATTCGGATGAGATGCTGGTCGATGAGATCCAATGGGATAAGCGCGAATATGAATGGATTCAGAATATCGCCAAATGGGGTTATCCTCCCGGTTGGACAACTGCTTTGAGTATGCCTTTTCTTTCCCCTTTCTTCTCTCCAAACACCTATCACGTATACCGCTCGCATCGTCCGTCACGAGCTGACGGAGAAATATACAGACCCGATAGAATTCCTGAAAGACCGGATATCTTCACTTGAGGCATACGATACGGCTCACAGGCTTACACCCGAACCTGGAGAAGAGCTTGTCATTTTTGGTGCTGATGATGATGAGGATGATGAAGGATCAAGTATGCGTGATGTCACGCTTGGCAATGCCGACGAGCGGGAAAAAAGTAAAGAAGAAGGGGACGATGGGAGTGAGATGAGCATTATCTCTGATTCCCCTTCCCCCTCTTCCTTGCCTCTGTCGCCAGCATCATCCCGCCCGCCCCCAACTCCATCAGATATTCCGCCTCCGCCGTCCCCACCCCCTGACTTACCGCCTCCGCCCCCACCACCTCCATGTGATCTACCACCGCCTCCTCCTCCTAATCGATGGGCAGATTACCACACAGACATGTTTGCCTCTTCCCGACTTGTGGTTTATGATGAAACTCGACCATTCGTCCTTGGGACATACGCCCGTTAGGAACCCTTTCCTTTTCATAAAACCAACTTTGACCGTAAACTCATGGTCTTCTTGCTATCACATCTTAACTAGACACAGTGTAAAAGGGCCTGAGGCACAAAACAATAGCATAACGACATGTACAACCTTTGCCATCTTGTCATTCTATCCTCTTCTTTTTGTGTGCCCAACTGTAACTTCAGCCCCTTTTTTGACGGCGGCTTCTAATGTATACTATTCGCTACATAACTCTTTAAGGAATAGAAGAGTGTTCCCCGGGAGGAGTCTTGGTCTCCTGACCTTCCTGACCTTGAAGTTCGGTGACACCGTGCTTCTTGGAAGTGTGGTCATGAGTTTCGCGCTTGACGAGCATCCTTGTCCAAGCACTATTTCACAAACACAATAACGACTACTCATCAGCCACTACTATTCTTTGTTTCCTCTATTCTCTTGAGAACATATACTTACCGCTCATACTGGACAGCTGGCGCAACAGCCACACCAAGTTCTACAGCAGCATCAAGCGGCCAATCCAAATTCCTCAACAACTGTCTACCAATTAAGATGACATCCGCCTTTCCTTGCTCCAAAATATCATTGGCCTGCTCAGCGTCGGTGATGATACCCACACTACCGATCAAGAGGTCGGGATACGTCTTCTTGAGATGCGCGGCAAATGGGAGTTCTGTTTTTTTTTTAAAGATCGAAAATGATTTAGCTGTTGACGGCTAGTCGGGAGACACATGAGGGACAACCTACGGTAAGAAGGACCGGGGGCGATCTTTTGACGGAGGTCGTTACCACCAGAAGAAACGTCCACAAGGTCAACACCAAGCTCAGCAAGCTTTCCAACAAAAGCGGTAGTTTGCTCGATACCCCTGATCATCATTTCTCTTGTCAGCCTTATCATTGATTCATAATCCTTAAAGAGGCGACAAGAGACTGGGAGAGGACATACCACCAGACCCATTCGCCATTAGCGTTCTTCTCTTTACCGAGAGACTCCTCGAGCCAGTCGGTAGCACTAAGCCTGTAGAATAGGGGCTTATCCCATTTCTGACGGACAATTTCGGCAATCTCCAAGGGCAGTCGGAGACGGTTCTCAAGAGAGCCACCGTACTTGTCCGTTCGCTTGTTGGAGATGGGGTCGACAAACTCGTGAAGGAAGTAGCCTGGGTAATAAAGTTAGTACATTAGAGCGGAGAAGGTATATGGGACGAGTAGAAAAAAGTGGCACATACCGTGCGCACCGTGAATCTCGATAAAGTCGAAACCAATCTTGCTGCACCTTTCGACGGTGTCGGCGTAGGCCTTTTTCAAGCTTTCGAGATACTCGATGCTAGCCTCAATAGGGTCCGGGTAATCGCCTTCAAGGAAAGAGATCTCCGAAGGGGCAACGACTGTGCGCAAGTTAGCCCAGGCAGCGTCAACCATAAAAAAAAAGACTAGATACACACCCTTGCTAGGCCAACCACCGTTCTCTTCCGGGACTACAGAGCCCTTGGAATGTCCCTTCTCGTTCGCCTCCCTTTCATTCCAAGGCGCAGGGGTTGAAGCCTTTCGACCAGCATGAGCAATTTGGATCCCAATAATACCCTTGTTGGCGTGGATGTACTTGACGATACGTTGAAGCTCGGCAATTTGAGAGTCATCCCAGAGACCCTACATCGACGTAAAATGTCAGCATCGCGCAGTTTGATTTCTTCTTCAGACGAGATGCCATTTTACCATGTCTTCAGGAGAGATCCGACCTTCGGGAACGACGGCAGTAGCCTCTACCATGATACTACCCCATCCTCGCAAAGCCATGCTACCGAGATGGACAAAGTGATGGTCGGTCGCACGTCCTTGATCCGAAGAGTCTACTCTCATACGTCGGTCAGTTCTCTTTCGACTAGACCGTACACTGACTGCCTGGCAATACTTACACATGCACATGGGTGCGACAAAGGCTCGATTGTGGAAGGTGACGCCACGGATAGTGATGGGCTGGAAGAGCTTGGGAGGGTTCTTGTTCTGCTTGTACACATTGTCATCGAGGAGAGAACCGATGGGCTGTGGTTGCTCTGGGAGGAAGGTGGGGTAGCCCTGGACCTTTCTGGCGGGGTATGGGAAGACGTTGGACATGGCGAATGTGAGTTTTCATGTAGATAAAGGTGAGCTGGTTTGTTGTTCTTATTTTTATATCTGCAGCCGTCCCGACGATGGCGGTATCGGCGGCTTCTTTGCTCAGTAAGCAAAGTGGAGGCGGCTCATGATGACATAAGTAATAAACTGGAGATGTGCCTGGGCAAAGTACTACAGCGACTTTCGCCACGGCAAAACTTTAGAACTGCCGCTTGGTTATATTACATGCTACAAGCCATTCGCAAACTACAGCACGTATCACAAGTCACACTACTTGGTCCTCCCATCTTTATGCGCTACGGCATTCGAGGACAGAGTAATTCCTTCCCATACTTCCATGCTTCCTTAAGGTCACTCATCGTCGCCCTAGGCAAATCTTCGTGCCCAATACTTGTATCACGAGCATCAAATAAGCGGTTCCCATTACTGATGAACCTCTGTTTGCGCTTCCTAGACAATTCCCTCCATTTCATATCACCGTTTCTATCCTCATCTTCCGCCTTGTCCACCTCCACTTCCAGAGCTTGGCACCACAAGGCCACAACCAGACCCTCTGCATCCGCCTCACATACTTCAACAAGCATCATGGCCACATCCCAAAAGGTTTCCAAAAGGTAAAAATCGGCAGTATGTATGAAAAGCCATACGGCGTCTAGCAGACCGAGGTTGTCGTGTACGATTTGCGTATAGTTGTTGGATCTGTCATTCCGAGGAAGGTTGGACCTAAAGTCCCGAAGAATGATAATGACACCCCGGAAAAAGGCCTTATACAAGTACTCGTCCAGCTCGACCTCGGCAGTTGGAGGGGGTAAACCGACAATCTCGAACAATCGGCAGCAGTGATCAAGAACACCCAATGACTCCCCGCATAGCATCTGCTCGTCGACAAACTTTGCAGAGATATTGACGAACGTCTCAGAAATGCGTGATTTTGTCTTTTTGTCGAGAAGTGTTTCAAGGAACTGATTAGAACCGAAAAGGCCCCATCAGCATTTACCCAGGCAAAGTCTGTCTGTAATGGAGCCTACTCACACCCAATGTCATTGTCAGTGATGTGCGAAATATGAGGTTTTTCATCGGGGGGGTTTTTACTTCACCATCAGTTTTGTTGTCAAGAGTCTTTGAATTTGGCGCATCGACCTTGTCATTTTCATTTTCCTCCACATCATCCCACTCTGGTGCACTGGCTGCGACTGGCCTAGGTTGTAAAGGCGCTCCAGCATAATACTCAATATGCTCTCCTCTCTGGGAAGACCAACTCGATGCAGCCGGACTGTTTATAACATTCAAACTCCCCATAAATGGATCTATTGTCCCATGGGAGACAGAATTTGAAGCTTCTCTTCCCATAGGACCAGGTCGAACGATGGATCTCTGTGCGAGAGGAGATGAGGGGGCGGAACCTCCAGATTGGTCCGGATAATGTCTCCGGTGTGGTGAGCTGGGCATTTGTGCACTGGGACTCTGGATGATAGCTATACTAGACTCGGCGTAAGGCGCAAATGGGGGATCAAGAGAATCAATAAAACTGTCTTCTTCGTCCGACAGATCCGAGCCGGGAGAATGAGGCCTATGGTCAGCGGGATTGTAGTCTCTGGATGTACGGCGCTGAGGACTCGGAGTTGAAGGCCGTGAGGGCGAGTAAGAGGCCAGAGCGTCGAAAGAAGAGGCCAAAGGAAATTGTCTTTCCGGACCTTGACTTGTCGAAAATTCGACGTGAAGTGGTAAATCGTCCTCATCGTCGTCGAAGTCGAGGTGCAGTGATTCAGCAACTAAAGTTGAGATGTGACGGACCGGAGAAATCTGAGAACCAAGTGGTGGGGGTGAGCGAGGCCGGTTACGAGGAGAGTGGGATCGGGGCGGGGTATGAGGCGAGGTACGGCTCGCGATCGGCAAAGAGCTAAATTGAACGGTAGGCGTGCGAGATCGGTCAGGTAGTGGTTCGTCCATGTTACTTTACGAGGTGAGTTGCAGAGTTCCTGACTGTAGCTGAGTGTCCGGGCCAAGTTGGCCTTTGGAGCATGGCTTATGAAAGAATGAAGAGAAAGAGCTACTTTTGAGGAAGATGGCATGTGTCAACAACAACAAAAGCAAGTGCCAGATGATTCGCACCAGCAGAGAATCTAGTACTAGTGAACGTTGGATGACAGGAGATCCGTGCGTCAAAAAAACGGTCGCGTCGGTTTTACCGCCAACTCTGTCGTCCTTTTCTGGGATAGAAGTCAATCAGCACTTGAGTCCTTCATCCGCGTATTCCAGCAAGATAAAGGGACTCTGTACCTTCGCAAGTCCATCTACCAATAACCCAGAGTCATTAGCACATGAACGTGAAAGAAGATGGTGGTCCGCAACGTAGGGAACGAAGAATGAGCTCAGTTCACCCCATTCATATCTAGTGTTAATTATACGCGCATATGCATGATGACGCCAAAAAAGAACGTCGATTCGTTCTAATCAAAAAGCAGCTTTTTGGTACATAGAGTCTTGTTATTGGTACAGTAAATCTAGATAAACAAAAGCTAAAGATCACAACGTCTTGTATCCTGGCGACCATACGAATGGCAAGAAAGGAAATGTCCAATTTTATTCTCAATCCACAGCGCGCTATGACTCTCGGGCGATTAATCCTCTTCACTCGTTTCACTCTTCTTCGACCGCTTTTTGCCGCTCCCACTGCCACTACCACTTGCTGTTGAACTTTGCCGTCTGCCGCTACCTTCGGGAGTAGACTTGATGCCCTTGTACGTCTTGTATTGAGACTCAGACATAGGTGAGCCATCAAAATTGGTAGGTAATGGGTGTGTGATAGCACATTCTTGACCTTGTTCAGATTTATCTGAGGAACGTCAGTACACTCGCATCCCTTTTTGGCTTGAGTCGGCTCACGATGTCGGGTCAAAGCGTCAAGACGAGCAAACTTCTTTCCACATCCTTCACATTCAAATAGTCGCAAACCCTCATGCAGAAGCATGTGTCGTTTACAATCATGTTGTCTGGCGAAACCGACGATAGCTAGACAAGATGCTGTTAATGAGAAATTGTACACGAAAGACCAACAAAATATACCTTTGGGGCAACCTTCGTAAAGACACTTAAACGGCCGTTCATCGTTGTGCGATCTCAGATGTCCCTTGAGATTAAAATGCCTTGTAAACGTACTTCCGCATCCAGGCACTGGTTCCGTGACATCAGCGCTTATCTTTTTACGACAGAAAAAGGCCCAATCATGGAACAGGGTGACTCACCCGGACATTTGAAGATCCCACTATTCGTCCTTCGACTCGTGCTGGCCACTTCTGTCGCTACACTGGTGACCTTCATCTTTGCCACTCGTGCTGGCGCCTGCTGCTCTTCATACAGTCCAGAAACTTGAAGTGGCGTAGCTGGTGCGATGATTGGATGACCAGGGTACATACTGTCTGGCATGTCCATGCGTGGTGAATGGTGAGAGAAGGATGAGCCTTGAGAAGATATAGATAAAGCGGGTGATGCGGAGCGTATTGAAGATGTTGATGAATGCCGAGAGTGGGACATTGCATGACCTCGATTGGAGGGGGGAAGCAATGAACCATCGTCGCCTGTAATACTTTGCAAGAACTCGGCGCTATGTGAACAAAAAGATAAAGATTACACAGCCTCAGCACAGCCCTTTTCAAGATAAAGCAAGATACACGATCTACTCCCCTGAAATCGCTTTGTGGCAATTTCCAGGAACTGATTGGAATCAAGGTACACAACGAAGGAAAGATACTCACGTTGAGCCACCCGCTCCCACTCCCCACCCTGTACCACCTCTTCCAAAATCTTCGCTCCTCGCAGCTCGCCTATGTCCCATATTCACGCCCCTAATTTGACCAACCGATTTACCCATGAATGGCGAACTAAACTCCATACCGTATCCAGGTGTTCCTGCCCCCATAGCAGGGTGTTCCCCACCGCCAAATGAGCGACGGCGAACGGTTGCATGAGACAGAGTGGGAGTAAGGAAATGTTGCTGTGCGGGTCCGGCTGTCGCGGGGTGACCAACCAGGCCCGGTCCAGGAACCTGACCGAATGCAGTCTGTGACCATGGGGCTGATACAGTACCGGACATTTCAGGAGTTGCATGAGGATATAACCCCATCGATTGATAGAATGCCATAGATGTCGGTGAGAACTCGCCAGGTTCATACTTGGGAGGAGCTACGTTCGTGTTCAGAGAGAAGCGAGCGCGTTGAGCCTCTATTTGAGTGAGCTGATGCAATTGGTCGGGATCGAGTCTAGGCAACTGTCCAGTCTGCTGCTGCATGAGCAGCTGCTGATACACCGCTTCATTGCTCTCCCTTCCTGGCAATAATCTCGGATCAAGCGTAGGCTGGCTGCTGAGCTCGCCTCCTCCCAGGCCGGCCTTCCATGCGCTCACAGTATTGCGCCATTGCTCTGAGACATCAACATATCCAGGCTGCATCTCAACATTCGAAGGGGGCGGTTGAGCATTACCTGCGCCGATGAACGCGAGGAACGCTTGTCGATCAAATGAATCAGCCGTAGGAGATGGTATGATGGAATCAGATTTGGCTCGTGGGCGGCTCGGTCCTGCTATTCGCAAGGTATCGCTAGCCCAGCCTTGTTGTTCGTATGACTGCATCTGCGCCGCAAAATCCATGCCTTGCATTTCTACATCCTGATTGATCTGATCTGAAGATGATGTCCGTGGTAAAGGGTGCGATTGTGGAGGTGGAACGTTGAAACCGTCTTGCTGCTGATCCTGTTGACTCTCTCCTTGTCCTTGCGGTCCTTGTCTCTGAGCACCTCCAGCCCGACGAAGAGCAGCATCAAATAAGCCTCTGCCTTCCTTCAATCCACTTATCGGTGTACTGGGCTGGATACAGATCATCGGTCCATCTGCATTGGGTGCAATAGGGCTGATACCCGCCATGCCAGTCAAATGTTCTAATGCTGGATTTGACGGCGGAAATAATCCTCCAGCGCCATTATTAGCATGTCTTGTGTGCGACTGATTCAATCCTTTGGAGTGATTGTTTGATGTGGATTGAGTCACAATACTGGGGAGAACAGGAGAATTGGGAATGATGAGAGCTGGAGGCGATTGCGGTTTGTTGAAAAATGGAGAGTTAGGGTTGGTACGTGGTGAAGAGGATGCACGAGGATAAGTGGGCTGCCCCATGCTTGGAGGTGAAACGACATGATTGGGCGCTTCTGTTTGAGATGCCTGTTGAGGTGGAAACGGGCTTGGCGATCGTGAAGCAGGAAAAGATTCTGTCCGCACATGGTTACCTGTCGAAGTCGGGACTGTATTGGACTGTGATTGTTGAGGAAAAGGTGAAGTTGTTCTCGAAGGATACTGCGAAGGGTGGGAGGTGTTCGATATTCTAAAAACGTAAAACATGTTAGTATATCACATGTTGCAGGGTATCCTTGGACAGGGTCAAACGATCTTTTCAAGAGATACTTACACTCTTTGTAATTCGTTTTCAAAGGGACTTTCATCCCCCATCGTCAACATATCCTCCATCCCATTTGATTGAGCCTCTCCTTGAGCATACTGCTGCTGTTGCTCCACTCCAATGAACTCTTGTCCCCATTCTCCTTGCTGTTGCTGCTGTTGTTGTTGTGGCCGGCCCTCACTTGCAGCGTCATGACTAAGATACGGAGAAACTTGATTAGAGAGCATTGTGTCATTCATTGAACTTGCTGTTCCAGGCGGCAAATAATCCATTCCGGTCGAGCCTGCGCCGGGTCCAGAGGACTGGAAAGAACTATATTGCGGCTGTTGAACGCTGGCATAGTGGACTGATTGTTCAGATATCCTGCCTTCTCCCCATGATGGCTGTTGTGAAGGTCGCTGAGGCTGATTACGAATTATTTGTTCTGGCCCAAACATGATGTCGCCTATAGGTGAAGAGTATCCATTACGGCCCAATCCGTTTCTCTCACCTCGCTTCGGTGCTGTCGCGATGAGCGTCGAATCTTCTTGTGGATTGAACGGCAGAGACTCCTTTCTCAATGACTCTTGTCTTCTTCCGTTGATCACACCGTAACCATCCGCAAGTCCAGACATCATATCTAAATATCGCTTATTACTGCTGTCCTTGCTTGGATCTCTCTGCTGCTTTCGAGTTTGCTCTGACAAGGATTGCGGTTCGTCGACAAGAGGAGCGTCCGAGTTGAACTGCTGGTGTTGCTGCAGTGCTGAGTAGGTGTAGTTGGCAAAGGAGGATGTGGATGTGGAGGAGGAGCGACGGACTGGTTGCTGGGCGAAGATGGCGTCGAAGGATGGGGGTGAGGCTGGATCTGCCATTTTTTTGGTGGATTATAGGGGCGACTGATAGAGTTAAGTGCGCCAGTCAAGGAGACGGCAACGGGCAGTTCCGACGGCTGTGCAAGATAACGGAGAAGTGGACGCTAGGAATGGCAGGGTGAATATAATGTATAGGGAGTGGATGCACAGGAATTACCTACTAGATATCTATCCGTTAATTGCTGGGTGTTGTTTATTAGAGTTGATTTATTATTGCGGGCTTCGTAGTGGTGGTGGGGGGTGGTGGGCGGAGGGGAGCGATCGGGACAGCCAACAAGCCGGCAAGGAACCACTGCCACGCGGTCAAGTCACGGGGAAAGTCCGAAAGTAGTGGAGAAATAATGGGCACACGGTGCGGGAGGCGGTGAAGGTGATGCAGCTCTGATGCCTTTGCGAGCGATGGAAAAAGGAGACAAAAAGGGAGACCAGTTCCTCAGTGGCGATGCCATTAAGCGGGAAGCGGCAGTCGCCGGTAGGTATCCCGCTGTATTTATCGCCGGCCATTCGTCATCACCGAAAACCGAAAAGGCACGAGCTTCCTCTCTTCAGCCTCCTCTGGGCAAAGGCGGGCATGCATGCCAGTACTACCCCTTCGGGTGAATCATCTTCCTTTTTCATCTGTGTTCTCCGGTCGTCTTAACCCCTTTTCCTTTCTCTTTTTTTACTTCCTTCTTCACGTTTGCATCACCTTCTTCTTCTCGCGCGTTGCGCCTTGGCTAAATGCGTGGCGGGGGCTTGAGGCAAAAGATCTCACATGACCGAGTTCTACGTTTGTAATCGGTCGGAATCCCGCTCTTTTGTCGCGAATTTTCTAATGCTTTTTACCTCCGCCCTAATAGAAACTATAACTAGAAAGCAATTCCTAATTCGCCTGCTAATAGAATTAATCAAATCCTATGATAAGAAATGATTTGTCGGGAATAGGTCGGGCGAAGACCAACAGCCAGAATGGGGATTTACAAATTCGCTCGCCGGAATACAAATCATTTTCAAAGTCCACGCACTAAAAAGCAAAATCGGGTACATAATTATGCATGCATATGATGCAGCAGTTTGACCGGAATAACGAACCAAGCTCATACTTCGTTGTTGTCCTTTGTCTTCTTTCTTTCTCCCCAAACCTCCCACCTAGCATAGCTTTACAAAATGAACACTGCTGGCTCAGTTGTGAGTGTCACGATCAGCACAACTGGTTCGGAAACTGACATGGACTCCAGGCTTACGGCTGGGGTGTAAGTCGGCAACTCTCCACCTTCACCCACACAAACCGACTTTTTTGGTCCCAGGATTAATACTAATAATCAAGCAATAGGCCCTCATCGTCGCTGCCGGTGTCAGCTTCTATTACGCCAAGAAGGAGATTGACGCTCGTCGCAAGGAGGCTCAGATCAAGGGTACTAGGCCTATGGAAAAGCTCTCTTGTGCGTTACCCAAACCGAAGCCTTCACATGGTTCCATGCTAATGTAATGATGTGTTTGTCGCGTATATAGGGGAAGAGCGAATCGCTAGGGAGCAACAGCAGGGCGTGCAACCATCTTCCATCACTGACCAACTAAAACAAGCATCAGCCAACAAGCCGTCAGGAGGGACTTAGCGTGGCCCATGCCACATGCTCGAAAGATCGGACCGGCGATTGTACACTATTTATGCTATTCATACATGATCTGCAGTGAGATGATCGTCATTCTCTATCAAAAATTACCATTACTTTGTCATTACACCAACATCTCTTCCTCCGTTTCTTCTCTACTCTCCGTAAACTCGCCATTGCCTCCATCTTGTCCATCTGATTTTCCCTCGGCCACTTCTTTGGCCTTTTCTACCTCTTCTCCAAGCGCTTCGACTTTATCTGAAGCTTCTTGCGCTTTCCTTGCTGCCTCCTCGGCCGCTTCCTTTGCTTTTTCCTCAGCGTCTTGTGCGCTTTTGTCGGCCTGCTCGGATGTTTCGTTGGCCTGCTGCTCTGCTTCCTTTGCTTTTCTCTCCGCCTCCTCAGCTTCCTCCTTTGCCTTCTTCTCAGCTTCCTCAGCTTCTTTCTTGAGCTTCTTCAACCTTTCGAATTCCTGGACGCCGGGATCGGCACCTCGCCATCGGCCTGCCGAGGCAAATTATCAGTGATGGGAGAGTCAAAGCAGGTCAGGTTGCACGTACCAAAGAAGCCATGCCAGCTTGCTGCCCAATTGCGTTGCTGCTCGTCTCCGAACGGGCTCACACTCGAAAAGGATCCAGCGGGCAAGATCAAGACATCACCAACCCGCAGAGGGTCCTTTTTATGTATGAGATCGTCTGGCTTGAAGCCGTATCGAGAGATTAGATATCGGTAAACACAGTCAGAGCTAGATACCGGACGTTATCGGGGTGCAGTCTCGAGAGAATGTTATAGACTTACAAGACTCCTGGGCCAGTCCACTCGAGCTATGATCAAAATCAGCATGCATCAGGCCCTACTGCCCACGATACTCACAGCCGTCTCAGGAATGAACTCTTCACCATTCTTCTTCGCCTCCTTCTCCTTCCTCGCCATCTCTTCCGACTTGCGTAGAGTCCTTCCGAGAGCATCAAGGAACACTGGGTGACCAGGACGTGCCATGAAAGTCCATTGGGTGATCTGGACAGCTCGGCTCAGGCCGACTTCTCGCTTTGGCCCAACATAAGCACGACTGCGCCAACCGACTTTATCATTGCCCCTACTTACCCAGTTGTGCCAGCCAAAGTCTATAGCATCCGATTCCACGCTGACCACCAAAGAAGGCTGACCGAGCTCGGCTCCATCATCTACTAATGGTCCGTCGTAAATGGTGGATTTGCCAGTCGAGACATCTACGTCGAGCTCTTCATCGATAGTACCAGCATCGTCAGGAGAGAAGGAGGAGAGGGGGTGGGAGGAAGGGAGATGAGGAGAGGTGGATATGGAGAGGATACGGGAGAGGTGGGTGAGAAGGGGGGAGGTGTGGTGGTTGTATGGGTGACCCCATTGGTCAGCGTGAATGATGGGCGCGGCTAGGGGAAAGGACGTCAGTGCATAATGTCTCAGGCTAAAACGCGATCGAAAGGCATACTGTCGCTATAAGACACGACACGTCAGCATGTTTCAAGGCCTGGTGCCTCAGAGATCTGGACTTCCTGACTCACCTGTCAGTGTAGATACCCCCTTCCACCAGCATCGCCTGCGCCCGTAGTTAATGCCTGTGCTTAATTACGAGCTAGCGCATCGCTCACCATGTATCGGAACACATCCGTCTTGAGCACCTGCCTCGGGAGATTCTTCCAAATCTTCTCAGCCTTGGTTCCGCCAAACATTCCCCTCACCCAGTTTTTCAAAGCATTGTCATCGTAGTACTTGATTTCCCACTCTGGCATTATTTCTTTCCACCTTTGGAACTGCCACGGTAAATCATCCACAGACTTCTCTGTTGTCATGACCTGGTTTGGTCTGGGAGGTAAGGGCGCGATCGGTGGCCTCAGCGATAGCCTCGAGAGGACGATCGGGAGAAAAGAGGGCGGCGGATTCGGGGGTGGTGTACCTGGGGGCAAAAGGTACTCTTTATAAGTCTCCAGGAGTTCAGCTGTGTATGCGGATAAGGAAATGTTTCCAATCTTGAGACCATACTCTTCGTAATCATGTTTGGCGTCATAACCTTGTTGAAGTTCTTCGATATGAGCGAGCATATACCTCTCAATTCCGCGGACAGGGACAACGTCCGGCAGTTGTCCCTCCCATGCAAACCCCTCACCCGAGGGCACATCCTCATCGACCTCTTCGCTATCTCCCCAGCCAATCCATTCTTTCATTTTACCAACATTACCTTTGTTTGCCGGTATCTTTGACTGCGAAGTTGCAGCACTCTCGTCGCTCGCATTTGTTCCCGGCCAAAAGCAATGTGTGGCGGGGGACGTGTAATCGTATATCGAAGATCTAGGGAGGGTCGATGAGGATGACGAGGAGCGTTCGAAGAGGAGAAAAGTCGAGCCTAGGAGAAATAGGAGGAGAAGGGGCGAATAACGGGTATAGCGAGATGAGAGAAGGGACAACATTTCGCCGCGAACGCTAGTGTAATCGTCCCAGTGGAGCGACTTGAGAGAAAATAAGTGCCGTTCCCAATAACCTATGTGGGTGACGGTTTTTGTTGCGATTCCCAAGAAATGCAAAGCGAGGACACGGAAAGCAGAGGAATGAAAAAATGACCGACGAAATCGATATGCGTGTGAGGCATGCCGCCGTTCGGGCACACAGCAACAACAAAAAGGTGGAGGCCCAACTTCAGGGAATCCGTAGTCGCGTTTCACGATGCGAGCTATTTCAGCCTCAAAACCCGGATTCTAGCCCAAATTATCACATTTGTTGCTCCGGATCGCCAGAGCTCCATTGAGCCATCAGAACGGCCCATTGAAACTTCCACTGAACATCTCGGACACTTTCAAAAACAACATCTACAGAAATGCCTGCACCACCGACCCAAAACCTCGCATCTGGCCCTCCTCGGGCACCTCGAAAGGGTCCAAACCCTTTCCTCATCATGGGCCTCGTGGTTCTCAGCTCTCTTGCCTTTTTCTCCGTTAATGAGAAAAGACAAAGCGAGTTCAAAGCGAAGGGTCAGAAACCTGTCCAACGCACGACAAGTCCTTGGATGCGCTCGGGAACGGAGGGCGAGAAGATTGATTTGCCGTCAAGACGGTCAGTTGAATAGCAGTCGAAAAGGAAAGGGAGATGGCAAGAAGATCACCATGGTAAGATCAGAAAGGACGTGGGGTTAACTCTGATCTGACGAAGAATGGATAGTATCACCAATATCACCTACATTGCATTGAGTATGAGACATTTTGACAGACGTCCTATGGGTCTCAAAGATGTACGACATAATTACTGAAAGGATTGTCGTAATCGCAGAAGGCCATCCACATGAAAGGATTGAACACAGCGTTGGTACTCTTACAACAAGAGCACAAAGGTCACCATTGTTGAGCTTCTCTCATTATGATCTATATCTCGTGTCTTCGCAACTTGTTTCTTTCTGCTCTGGCATCCAGAAACCTATTTTTTTATCACCTGTAAGCCTTCATTCCAACATACTTGGTTTAGTTTCGTCGCACTACAGCATCCTGTTCTACACATTATGACCCGCAATTCTCTTCCCCATATCCAAACCCGGCCGGATGTTATTTCAGCGGCGCCCAATGCGCCCCATGACACCCATAAGAAGGAGGCTTCATCCGATAGCTCCAACCGCGGAGGCCCTTCTGTCGACGCAAATATCGGTCGCAACAAGCAGGCTGCTCGACAGTATAGCGGAGTCTTCTCACCTCTTGGTACTACGTTCGGCCTTGAGACGCCTCAGTTGGCTACTCCAGAAGTGACTTCACCTGATACATCTATGATTGCCGTCCACGGCTCCGTGCTTGGTTCACCTTTCCCTCCTGAAATGGGTAGGGGCAAGCACGGTCGTTGCCCTTTCTCTGACTGGGAATGTTTTGTCGTTACCCAGCAAAAGCAAGTCGGCATTGTTAATGCAGGTTCTACAAATCCTGCTGATACCATCTCGGATCACGATGCTGAGGTTGAAGTGTCTGAAGCAGCCAAGGACTCTTCCCCGGTACACAATGACAGGATCATCGCCATCGATTTCGATGATGTCTGCACTCAAAACATGCTTGCTATGATCACAGAGCACAATACCGAATATGGAACCGATCTGACCTTGTGAGTACTTTCCTTTGATATCCGTGATGTCCGAGCTGATGTCATTTAGAGATGATCTCGAAACCTATGTCTTCTGGCAGAACCGTGGCTGGGGATCTCCTGCTGGCATGTGACTCCTTTCTGCACGCCTAGGCTTGTGCTGAATGATCTTTATAGACGTTGCCCGCAAAGTCAAGATCCTTAACCAACTCCTCCCAAAAACAGCACCCATTCCAGGTTTCGCCGCAGCTCTTCGCACTCTCCACTCATTCGGACATCCCATCCACATCGTCACATCCCGTCCGGAATCCGATCGTGAAGCTGTTGCAGAATGGCTAGAGCAAGAGGGCATCACTATCGGTTTTGGTCCTGAAGATGTGATCGCTGCTGCATGGTTTACAGGGACATATTCCAGTGCCTATCCTGAAATTGGGGAAAAGGGCGATACGGAAAGCGCAATCGAGAGGGAGAATGTGCTGAACGATAAATTAAAAGACATCTGGAAGGAAGGTGTGGGTAAAGGGAAGGGTGGCCTGGGAAAGCTTAAAGTTCTCCGCCGCATCAACGCAGCTCTCTTCATCGACGATCACCACGGGAACCTCGAACCAATAGTCAAGGCCGAACCGCCGATCCCTTGCCTCTTATTTGGCGCCTATGGCTGGAATCGTTCGCGTAGTGGTCTGACATCTCCTGTTGAGCTCATGGACTATGATGAGCGAATGTCCAGAGGACTGGCCTTCCCATTTGAGGAGATCATAACAGGCAAGGACCATGGACTTCATAGGACAAAGACCTGGAGCGATGTTATCAAGTGGGTCAAAGAGTGGGATAGGGAGGCTATGGATGTTGTATGCTACGATACTTGATTAAATAGCAATACAATACTACTGTTCTCATCTCAGATCCACCCTGTTAGATGTATTGGAATAACCAGGAATATTGTCCGCATGTGTTAAGGGGATAGAGCAAACTGTAGTAGTATTACTCGAGTAAAAGTCTTTATCCTCGTTGCCAGAACCAAGTGCTGATAGGTGGGGCAGGCGCGTCAGCTTTTTGGCCTCAACCATTACATCATAAAGCTTACTTCTTTCCACTGAATCCCAAACTCGATAATCTGTCAACCTCTTCATCGGTAAGCTTGAAAGTCACAGCTTTGGCATTTTGCTCCGCCTGACTCTTATTCCTTGCACCACCCAAAGGTATAGCGCCCTTACACATGACCCAATTCAAAGCGACTGCTGAATGCGTTACCTCGTACTTGTTGGCCAAAGTACCCAGTTCAGAAATGAGGGGTTCAAGTTGTTCCCAGCTATATTGGGAGCTGAACCTGTCAATTAGGTCAGTTTACGGACACTGTAGCCATCTGGCATAATTAAGGCATACCTTCGTCCAGGAGGAATAGGGTTAGAAGCATTATATTTGCCCGTCAGGCGTCCCATTGCCAACGGGGAATCTGAAACAATTGGCTCATACGTACTTGATGATGGAAACCAAAACTTACAAGCCAAACAGGCGATGCCCCTCTTTTTCATCTCTTCCAGAAGCCTATTCTCTTCAGGTAGTTGGCGGAGAAGGCTGAATTCAATCTGATTGGAAGCAATTTTGACCCCATGCTTCTCCAACAAATCGCTCATCTTGATGCTGCACTTCATTGGCACCTGTCTGCATTATGAGGTTTTTTTTTGAACGACTCACAGCTCATCCTTGCTGAAGTTAGAAACCCCGATAGCTTTGGCTAGACCCAGCTTGACACATTGAGCCAATCCTGCTGCTATTTTCTCATGGGAATTTAGAGAGATAGAGGAGTGCAACTGATATAGGGGGACTGAATCAAGTCCCAATCTCTCTAAAGAGGCCTTTAGATGCTCTACGACTGGAGGATTGAAGAGGAAAAAGCCATTTCTGGTGGGGAAAGGGAGGACTGCAAGTACAAAAGGTATTAGCTAAAGGTTCTGGCGCATTGATGATGGCAATAGACGTACATTTGGTCGTAATGTAGAGCCTGGCTTTATTTTCTTCAGACGTTCCTTCTTTGATAAGACGACCAATGATCCTTTCGGATTCACCATTACCATAGGCCTCACTAACGGATGAATCAACCTTCATATTGCTGATCAAGTAGTTGATGCACTAACGCAGTGTCAAAGAAGGTCAATCCAGCCTTCACAGAAGCACTCCATGCCTCCTTAATATTCTCGAAGTCTTTGGATTCATAGCCCCAGGTTTTATCCCCCCAAGACCAAGTACCTAGGGATATAGTCGATCACCTCTGCAAACTAGCTCAATATTACGGAGGTGTAAATACTCACCGATGGCCATAGGCGGTACTTGGGCTCCCGCAATGGTCGCCTGTTTAAAGAGAAGACTGGTAGCGGCGGTGGTCGTAGCGGTCGCCATTATGATTTACCAATGAAAATATCTGCTCATTCAGTGCCTGTTGTAGAGTAATTGAAGCTGTGGATATCTGATGGAGCTGCTGCTTTATCTATTTCAGCAGATACTACCATTCGTAACGGACGGAGATGCATGACGGCGGAAGGAGGTGGAGAGATAAGGCGGAGATAGGTTTTATGCCCGTTAAAGAGTGCATGGAAAACTAGCTCCAGACTCCGAGGCTTCCCGCTGGCCGCAGACTTATCTCTGTTCCTCAGTTTCTTATCAGTCTGTGCCTGTACCTACTACCAACGCCAAAGCTTACAGCAGAAAATAGAGGGGCTTTAAATTTCGAACATGAGGATGCAACGACGAGGGGAACACGACTATAGTAAGATAATGGGACAGTTTGTGGGCATATTGATATGTACAACAAAGGTATATAATGATATGGGTATTAACTGAAAACCTTATTGTTTTTTATGAGCATCATTCAACGAGCCCCTTACTTTTTTCAGAGGCAGTCATGAGTTTTTGCTGCTGTTCCAGAGCAAATCTGGCAGATTCTTCTCGTGTGTAGCTAATATATACAGTCAGCTCCATTTAAGGCCTACATATAAGGTCACTCACCCCCACTTGCTGCCACGTTCCTCAGGACTAGCCTCTGACAATGCGAAAGGATTGAAGTCCCTCTTTTGATCCAAGTTGGCCAAAGAGTGGTTGACAAACCTGTGGGTAGCTTCATCGGCCCGCACAGCCCTGATCACATCGAGAAGGGACGAGCTTGCTGGTAATCTCCAGTAATCGATAGCAATGGCAGGTGCAGGCATATCTTTCCATTCGGGGATAAGACCAGCCTCCATATCGGAGATACAGTGCGTGTAGGTACGAACAGCTTCTTCTTCAAGCGCACCAACGAATCGATGGGCGATCCTGGGGGATATGAGATAGGTGAGGAAGAAAGCATTATAGAAGACGCCTTGAGCGGCTAGAACGAGTGCCCGAGTGAAGATGCCAGGCTGAGCAATGGTCATGAATGTGCTTGAGGTCTCATCAGCGGGGTAGCGAGTCGAGATCCAAAACAACACTCACAGAAGGTGCATCCTTTCGTTCTCGGCCTCCTCCAACAATGAATGTATCCATCCACCATCCCTCTTCAACAATCTCATACTCCTCAAATGTCTCAAGGTTCCGCCAACCATACCAGGTACCCCGGCAATGGACTCAAGAAGGATGATTCGGAATAACCACTTCTGGTCGGACAAAAGCTTGCCCTTGGAGCGCAACTCGGCGATGGGTATGGGTTTCTGAGCAAGCACAGAAGCGGGGACTTCATAGGGGGTGTAGCCGGTTAGCAAATCGAAGCACTTGCGGAGGAATTTGACGGTCTTGTGAGCGGCTTTGTCGCCAAATGTAACGGGGGCTCTTCCCACGACCTGAACGGTGTTGAGTTCCTAGCGGCAAGTTAGCTCCTACTTTGCAGACAGACATCGACGGGAAGCTTACCTTCTCGGTGTATATGGGATTGAACATTGTCCAAGCGCCGGTGGTCGAAGCATCCGACAATACATTGTGCGAAGCTTGATCTATACTGCAGGTGTCAGCATTCTATTCTCTTAGTCACGTAAATGGTGTTGCGTTACCTTGATAGTGCGGGCCTTCCACTCCCTTGCCTTCTGATCCCACAACAGGCCCTTGAGATTTCTCCGCCTCCCTTACACTGGGCCGTAGTGATAGACTAGCACGGTTCATATTGCCGGATTGAATTTTGGCCTTGGTAAAAATGGAAAAAGTACGAGTACTCGAATAGGCAGAGCGGAGGGTCATTGGACCGCCGATCGAAGGTCCACCGGCAAGGATGGTGGAGCGAGCAACATTGCCGGACCGGAGCAGAATAGCAGACATGGTTGGGTTGGTTATAGTAGGTTGCTTGAGGGTAATCCGGGAAACAGAAGTGCAAACGCTAGCTAATAATGGCGAGAATTGTATCTAATTGAGTTGTACTTTGGTTTTCGATCGCATCCATCCTTGAACAATTGGTAGCTTTATATACCCGTTCAATTTTTCATCTCGCCGCCTGATTTCATTAAGGTTACTACCAATTTTCGTCATGGGAACAGCCAAGATGGCCTATTCCTTTCCTTTGGAAACTTCACAATTATTGATTTCTTTCCCGAGTCGATCCGTTGATAAACCAAATGCGGTTCTTCATACTTCCGTGCCGGGGTATACCATGGCATAGTAATTAATGGCACGGATAGTTGGTTTCTCCACGATATCCGAATATTTGGTAAGATGGAGGGAGATATGATTCACAAGTTGCGAAAGATTCCGATGATATAGATAAAAAAGGTGTTAAAAATGATTAGGAATTGACGGAAAATGAACACGAGTTGGAGACACAGCACAACAAGCTTGAGATAAATTGCCCGGTTTGCAATTTGGCCATTGCCCATTGGTCGGCGACCGCTTTCGCGACTCCCTCCGATGTGGATATCGAAGTTCGGGAGATATCGCAGTTCGTTCATCGTCCCCCACTCTGTTCAATCGTCGTCGATCACTTTCAATTCTTCTTTGTATGTTGACAGAGCTGTTAGCGTAAATAGAATATTCTCATTCTTCCTTCTGCATATAGACTGTTTTTCGTACTTGTATGAGAGTCCAACGTGTACGGTTGCAGAGGCAGAAGGTTTAAAGCTCTTCTGTTCCGGTCACCAAATGCGGTAGTGATACGACGATGAATGATGGAGGACGGTCCACGACCGATGATATGATTCGATGAACGAAACGACCAACAAAGGTCTTGAGCCTTGGCACGACCATGATTTACGCACCAAAATATTTTTGACTACTAGAAACTAAAAAGCCCACGGAAGTCGAGTCAAAAGCCATTTACATTGGAGTGGCGAATAGGTGGTTATGACAGCAAGCAGTATTATTCTGCCAACCGCCGAACAGCTAGTGGTAGACAAAGAAAGAGATTATAGACTGGACATCGTTCGTTGTTTCCATCCTATTGTCGCACTTCAAACAATTCCGTGGTCGGTGTTAGGAAAGAGGGAATGTACAAAATGGAACCTCCGATCTTTCTTCTCCTTTGGAAAGTTGCAAATTGTTACTAGTCAACAAGTATGCGCTAAATTCATTTATGTGCCTAGCGCCCGCCATTTATTAACACGTTCAGCGACAACCACGGCGGCGGTTACGATGGGAAGGACACGAGACGGCTAAGATGTTGCATGATTGAAGTACAACAGTAGACGGTCACGGTCACTCGTTTTGTCCTCTAAATAGTTAACCAATCAACTCTTCGCAAGTTCCCTTAGCCCAGTTGATGCTGACATCATGTCATGTCATCTACGGATGAGTTGTAGACATGTAGTTTGTAATGAGATTGTTGTGACTGGTAGAAGGATGGTGTTATCATGGATCGGTCACTGGAAGATCTATGGGAGGTGAGATCTCAGCGAGGCTAGCAGTAGCACAGTAATAGAAAGCCAATGGAAGAAAACCTAATGCACATATGATATCGAAAGCTCATACAGTACTTGTACCGTTAATAATTTGTACATGTATTACTGGGTACTGGAAAGCCATGGCATGACAGGCTACGAATAACTCGCCTACCTCCGTCTTCCGCTTTCAATGCGAAAATTCCAGATCAAAGTCACAGTTCACAACGCGTACCCGGCGCTTGAAGCCCACCTAGATCCACAAATCACGCACCCAATAGCTCCTTCCAGTAGCGTTGATACAATCCAATCAGTCTGGCCAATACCTGTTTGTATATTTCGGGGTGCTTCTGGCTTGCCATCACGGCCGACAACCGCTTGGAGAGCGAAATCGCGCTCTGGAATCAAAGAACACGCAGAGCACGTGGTGCATCTGCGGCAACGGGCTTCAGTTATCGGAAGACCGGTCACAGAGCATGTTTCTGCGGCGAAGGCTACAACAAAATATAAGGTCAGCGCGACATCTGCGGTATGCATCAATATCCTCTTCTCGCCTATCGTCTACGTGGCGTACATATTCTCTCCATTTGATGAATACTGGTCCTCATCTCCAACCCAGATGCGACGCGTGGTCAGCGTGCAAAACGCACGTATCTGGGTGGTAATGAAGCGTTCCGGATTGGTCAGAACAAAAGAGTAGCGAGATTATAATCCCTGAAATATGATTTGTAACGACGCGGACTACCGCCCGAGGTGCGCTTTACAATTTGTCACGCCCACATAATATGGTTACGACTTACGTGACCCGTCGGCCGATGTTTCCTTATCTTCGTCCGGTTCCCCCGAAAGACCAGCATCTCCATCCATACCGAGCTCTGCAGCCAAATGCCTGGCGCGAGATTGGTTGACTTCGGCCGCAACAGAAATAATAGGCGCTATAGTCGGGCCCGGGCTCCCTTCGACACTCTTGATAAGGCGATGCAGGAAACGTCGGTCGAAAGATCCGATTGGTCTCGACGCAATTTCCGTTGTGACAAGCCATGACAATGTCAGGGTGATAAGATAGGAGTGGAGACACGTCGATATCTTCAATCTAAGTGTTTGGAATTCGTTTGCAAACGCTGGGAATGCCGACTTGCGGGAATCAGGGCAAAGTTAGGTCAATTCTTAGCACATTCAAATGGTGCTTACTGTACACCATATCGTGAGCACAAGACAAATGCGAAGGGAATTGAGCGCCGAGCTTTCCCAGACGTCGACGGGCCAGTTTTTGAGCGCCACCATGGATTTCAGATCGGCCGTTCCATCCACAGCAGAGGAAAGGAACTGTAACAAATCGGCCGCCAAGTCTTCTTGGAGGGAACTAGACAAATGTAGTAAAAATGGCAAAAGAGCGAACTTTGAAGAGATACGAAGAACTGCGGCCTATCAGTACTGACAAGGTATGCAAGCCTGCCAAACCATGGACTGACGATTAGGCGGTTTCTCTACTATCTCTTCCAAGGCCGATAACACTGGCTTTTCCGGTGGGATCACATTATCAAAGTTCGCCATGAAAAAGTGACTATTGCGATCAGCATCGGCCGATACATGCAACGTATGAAGATTGATCGGTCTAATGAATTAAGATTAGCTAATATGCATCATATCTTGATATCCAGCTTAGACAATACTCACTCCGTTATCCAGGTCAAATTGTTTCCATATTCGCCAACGGCCGCCCACCCTGATGTCTGTAATGTCCATCCAGCATGGTTGCTAGTCAACTCTCGCCATCGTTCAACCAAGTAAGGCTGACTGATTGGCAAAGGCTCAAGGGACATCTGTCGTAGGGGCCATGTTAGGCGTAGATTTTCTACTGTCGGGGCAATCTCCGGACTCTCATCGAATGAATACACGAAGTGAGTGGTCAGTGAGGAAAGAGTGATCATGAGAGTGGAAGAATTGATGAGGTGGATCCCTTGCCGTATATAAGCACAACAGTTGCAATGGTACAATTATCCACTCACCAACGCAGGCACTCAAGCCATTGGCGTTTGCCCAGTCACCCACTCTTTCTAGTCTCAGATTTCGCATGCCTTTCCAAGGAACGCTTTGGCTTTCATCATTAGCGAACATGTGCACAGAACCTGCCTTCGTCCAGACGAGTACATCCTTCATTGGATCCTCTTAGCGTAAGAAAAAATCGGAAGAGAATAGGATACTATACCTTCACCCATTTTACCGCCGTTATTGGCCTACGGTCGCTGTCGTCGACATTAACTGGCTCTCCAATAGTACAACTCCATCCAGACAAACTGTCAAGCTTCTGCTTCGCATGTTGTTGGATTTTCAGTAACTGCACGGAACCGTCTGTAAATACTAGTGCAAGAAGCGCTTCGCCTACAGAGCCGTCAGGTCTCGCTTTTGCCAGTTGCAACTTTTGCCCACATGTATCACCCTTGACAGTCCAATCGGACCACGAAATATCGGCAATCCAGTTTGCTGGCGACCCAATAGATATGGATGCTAACCGCTGAAATCTTTTCTGATGCCCATAGCTAGTAGCTCTATAATTAGCAAATGGACTGCTAGCCTATCGAGCCTTGCACGTACGTCCACAAGGCAAGTTTGCCGATTCTATCGGAAACAGCAAGTATACTGCCATCTACACCTAACATCGATGAGAGCGGAAGGCTTGGAGACCATGAGACACCTGTTACAAAGTTGATTGATTTATCGTAGTGCAGAAGAGTTTGGGTAATAAATTAACTAACTGGAAGCTCTCATTTCAAGCATCCCCCGAGAGGTTAATCCATTAAGGATTTCTTTGGGAGGGAGCAGCTCCTTAGTCAACATTGTTAGATCCGCTATCTGCAAAACTTAATGAGCCTCTTCCACAGGGAAAAAAAGGAAAGTGCCCACTTCTACCCAGCGTTGGGTAAGAGGGTTTTCCACAGGAGCGTAGACAGACACCTGTAAAGAAGTTGTGAGAACCACCAAAAGACAGCTACACCTAAGAATCAGAGTCCGTAGACAGAGAAACATCTTAATGAGACACTTAGTCTGACCTGCCCAAATTACTTAAGCCAGACGGTGACCAAGTTGCCTGCCGTACAGTTGCCCCTTTACTGTCGGTTTCCACCATTGACAAGTAGTTATCTGACGAAGAGCCGGATATGAGTATCTATCAAGATAGTGGCTGCATGTACCAACCTGATACATCTCCCCATCCATATAGCCATTCCCTCTCTTCATTTATCTCAACATTTATTGCTGTCGACCACCACTGCACTCCGCCGCCTTCCAACCTTCTAGCCTTGAGTTGTTGGGTGCTGTTGTTGTATCCACTGTCTGTCGCTTGAATCCCAGGCTTGATATTGGAGAGCTTTTGAGCCTCCGATATCTTCATAGATTGCTGACTTGTCAACGGATTACGAGGCGGTGGCAGGGAAGAAGCGATGTGTGGAGTCTTCACAGTCAGAAGTCTTAGTTTATGACTTAGAAAAGGGCAGCTTCTGAAATACGTACTAGTATTGTTATAGTTCGGGGGGTTACTACCATACACTGGCCCTCATTACTCCAAGAGATTCCACGGTACGTTGGGTCTGGACTGGCCCCCCTGAAGACCCGAGAACTGAGTAAAGTTGGAGATGTGTCGAACGTCATGTGAAATTCCACGATTGGTTTGATAGAGCTCGAGGTGGTTTCGGTCTTGCAGTATGAGGGTTCCGAAGGGTTGTTGAGATCAGTTTCTATGGGCCGGGTCTGAAAAGGAGATCCGAAGTTAAGTAATAGAATGTTCGATTCTTAGCTCGCCGGCTGTAGCCCACAACAACGCGTCTGACTACTCATTCTTTCGTTGTCAAACGACGAACCTCCACTTGCGAGGTGGACAGGGAAGAACGTCAATTACGTAATGAAACAAACTGACTGCTGGCTGGCTGGCGCCGTCGGTGGTTGGGCCGCCCTCAACGAATAGCGGATGTATACAATCGCCCGATGGGTAAGTAACACATTTCCAAAAATTGCACGGGCTCGATCACGACTGCACTGTTGAACAATGATCAACAGACACCTCGTCGCACAACGTGCCGTCTAGGTAAGTCAGTAGAGCATTCGTTTCATCGGAGCTTTCTCTTCTTGTTGTTGTTTTTTTTCGACTAAAGGTGACGTACATCGCGAGTGCATCTCATGTGCTAGGGATATAAAATATACAACAATATGTTATCGCTGACCTTGTATGACAGAGATACCTGAAAAGTCCATGATCCAAGATAATACTACTCCTTCCATCATTAGACGTTTCAAGATATGAATTCCACAGCCTTCCATCCATCCCGTCACACCCCAAGTAAACCTCCTTATTTCCCCGTAATCTACGGGGCTCTAGGTGCCCCTGTTGGCCATCCTGCCCCTCTTGGCTTCCAGTCTCTTTTCTTCCCATACTCCAGGTCGTCCGGTGACCCAGCCCCTAAAGTTGGCTGAGGAGGCACTGGCCCATATGTGGTCTCCAGGAGCCCTTGTTTGATGCCCGCATCGCTCAGACCTTCGTTCAATGCAAACCAAGGTTGACCTGGGAAATACGGATCGGTACTCTTCAAGAAGTCGGCGTATTTGTTATCCGGATCACCGTATTTGGCAGATATAGCAGCGACAACAGGGTTAAGGGCTTTTTCTTGATTTAATTCATCCGAGGTCGTGTAATTCTGAAGCATCGCGTAGTGGACAGCATCAACTATGGTGGCGTTCGCTGCACTTCGGCGCTCCCATGCAGATGGCGATAAGCCAACAAAGTCACCAAACTGCGCGTTCGTAACAAGAGCCATAAGATTGTACGCTCGATAATGGTATGGACGGGTTCGCGCAGATTCAAGCGGTTGATCACCGTTGGCATCAATTTGGTCCAAGTAGATGCCATTGTAGAAATCATCAAGAGCAGTGGCACATGCGTCACTCTGGTTCAGAAGAACGTTAAGGGCGCATACCTGGTTCACGGCAAAAGTACCGTGGTTACTGAAACACTGATCAGTACATGTGATATTATATACAAAGAAAATGGCTCACTTTGTAGCGTTCAACTCTGCGAGACCCAGCTCGCTAGTGTAAAGCCAATCTAACTGCTCCGAAGCCCACTGCATCATCCCAGTCTCGGTCTCTTGCTGCCATTCCACTGGCTTAACTGACCGCATGACTTGCACGCCACTGACAATCTTCGCCATACACGCCAAATCAAGCACACCGGTGTGTCGACCCATTTGATCGCCTGGCCCGCGGATGACTTGGGCATAATTGAGATTGGGATTCATACGAGTTTCATTGTTGATGAAGAAAGTGTGAAGCGCGTGATTGATGTGCGTTGTGTACTGCGAGTCACCGGTGTGGAGGTAGGCCATGGCAGAGAGGTAGATGCTGTTGCTCATATTTTGCAAAGCCTCCTTATCTTTGACTGAAAAGGAATACCATCAGATACATTATTGACGACCAGCAAATCCATATGGATCTTACCTAGCTCTGTATCAGGGTTCACCTGACCGTCCCGCACAACATAATCACATTCATCCCACACTGTGGCACGAGTGTCAGGTATGACCTTGAACTAGTGGAGCTAAATCATTGCTCACCTTCTTCTGTAGTCAACTCGGTGGTATTTTGTACGTTTGAGCAATCTGGCCAATGGTAGACAGCCCAACTAAGGTAATCTCTGCGCATCGTTGTCAATATACAGCTTAACAAATATGATTATACTTACTTCTTGTCTCCGGATTTGGCAGCGATTGACTTGTTCGTCACAGCTGGACGTTCCTCAGTCAGCAGCTACGAGTCACGCGTCCTAGACTACAACACTTACACCAAGGACCATATTGTATCAATGTCTGAGCCCAGTATTCACTCATCGCCCTTGCCCATCGGGAATCAATGCCATTGAACCATTCGTTGTTCACAATTGTGGACGCGTCAAAGAAAAGATTGGGGTAGCTCTGTACACCAAAAGCGAAAGCCGCGGGAAGATGTGAAAGCAGGCAAATCGTAGAAAATATGAACGCGTCGAGCGAGAACATGACCATCGAAGAAGAGAAGGAAGAAGGCCGAAATGAGAGAGCGTAAGATACGGTAAAGAAAGCACTGCTCAAAAATTAGCACTGTCCAGAAATTAAAATGCCCTGTAGAGACCACAGTGAGAATAAGATGGAAGTGGGATAATAACTTCTGTTATAAGATACAGCTTTCTTGATGTAAGGTGTAACAGGAATACGACTTCTCGAGCCTTGATCGAAATTCCGCTACTCTGACGTCTTTATTAACCGTGTCTGCTGCTGCTGCTATCTCCTCAGACGTCAGGTTTTCAGTCCTCAAAATGCAAGGCTCGATCTTAGAAGCAGAAATGAGGCATGCCAAGCGGGAAGAAGTCCAGGTTTCCGGGACCCGGCAAGTGGACAGATTGGACATGGAGGGGAACGCAGAACGCGAAAAACCCTCTTGTGAGACTGATTGAATAATCTAGTCGAGAATTTGAGTAAATAAGGATGAGGAACGATGGGAAGAGCTAAATAAAGGCACTTTTTTACCTACTTTAATGACGTAAAATTGATGCTATGGTCGGCGGCTAGCGTGTCTTGCCTTCCCTCTCCCTTCACTATTTTTCGTTTCTGACCTATTTTTCTTGTTCTCTGGAACCCGCTCGTACCTGAGACAAGGGACGGAACTGCGGGACGGATGATGACAACATCAAACATGATGTTCTGATAGTGGCCATCGCCGATTTTCTCAACTACTGCTGTCCCACCGATGATCAAGAAGAATGAAGAAATGAGGAAGCGTTCCATGCATGGACCCTGGCCCACCTGTCCCACATTGATTAGCTTTCCTAATAATAGCGGGGAGACCGGCTCATTAATCGCGGCATTAACCTCATCAAAAATGTCATATTAATTACAGTAGTAAACCCATCTATGACACTTCTGATTTCTAGTGTAAATAACAGTACATACTTAACAATTATATATCCATTTTCTTCAACCTTTTTCCATTGTCATTCTGCACAATGCCAGCCACCAGAAGCACAAAGGAGGTTGCCATAATGCGGTTTGACGTCTTCTTTGGTAGCCAAGAATGCCGATCTTGCCGCTTACCATCAAAACGATAGTCGCGCAACATCAGGACTTTGTCGGCCTCCCTTCGACTAGAATAATCTAATCATTAGTCATTAGTCATGATTTACATCTCCGCGGTCACTACGTAAGAAAGCACTTTATTTCCGGAAGGAGAAGAAGGCCATCCAACCTCCGCAGCCATTCAACTGCGGTTTATTCCACTATGTTAATTTGCTGACTGTTCAGAGTGTACATATTTATATTCTAGATAATCTAATCGGAGAAGTAAGGCAGAATGTAAGAAAGCTTCTTCCTGGAAGCCTCTGGTTGGATCTATTATCCCATCATCAGCTCATTTTCCACATGTGCTGCCAAGCAGTACAGCGAACTCACATCCTTCCTGGTGACACAGGCAAACTTCATAGAGCCCTTGATGTCGGTCAAGGTCTTGCCTTCGACAACAACATCGTGAACATCTTGCAGGATACCAGCAGCAACGGCACGGGAGTTGCCGGCGTTGGTGTGGAGGACCTTGACGACTTCCTCGACAGTCACGGGATCGTAGCCGGTTCGCCAAGCGTCAAAGTCCGTGGAAGTGCAGATGAGGGTGTAACTGACTTTGTGCTCAATAATTGTCCATTTGGACGAGAAAGAAAAATGACTTACTCAAGTTCAGCCTCGCGGGCGAGCTTGGCTTCAGGAATGACGGACATGTTGATAATGTCACCACCCCACTGTCGATACATAAGAGACTCCGCTCGAGTAGAGAAGGCAGGACCTATAGCTAGCGTGAGCCCCTGATAGTCGATATTTTCGTTTACGTACCCTCCATGCAAACCACAGTTTTTCCAGTGTGCAAGACGACGTCCCCTGTCTCCTTCAGGATTTTTTCCACTCTGGGAGCCACGAAAGCATTGAGTTTCTGACTGAATGGTTCACCGAACATGGAGTGGACGACCAGTCCTTCTCCCCTAAAGAAGGTGTCCTCTCTGATACCCTTGGTTCTGTCGATGATCTGATCGGGGATGATGAAATGACCAGGGGCAATTTCCTCTCGCAGAGAACCGACCGCAGAGAAGGCAATGATAGCCTCACATCCGATGTGCTTCAGGGCGGCGATATTTGCTCGGCAAGGAACCTCGCTGGGGGTGATGCTGTGATGGGAACCGTGACGGGAAATGAAAGCAACGAGGGCGCCGGAGGGGAGAGAGGAGATATTTATAGGAGAGGAAGGCTTGCCCCAGGGAGTCTCAATATGAACGGTTTTGCTGATAAACTATGCATAAGCGACTGTTCACGGGCGGCGACATGACACGCGAGCTTACACAAAGGTGAGGTTGTCAAGGTGGTAAAGACCACTGCCACCGATACATCCGACAAGGACTGTGAACAGTTATTATCAGCTCGACGTGACTCCGCGCCATTGTGGGGTTCTATGCACCTTTCTCGTTATTTTCCATTTTGCTGTAGACTGGAAAGGTGATTCTGTTTAAGGAGAAGGTTTTGGACTGAATGAGATGCCGTGAAAGATGAAACAAACGCATACAATGTTTGTTGATAAAAATTTGGACGAAATAAAACAGCCAGCTGTTGGCGTCCTCCCTGTTGTGAAGAAGTGCATGATAAATGGAAAGAGCCCGAAGCTGAAGGCTCCGTCTCTCCTCAGATCAGATCAGATCAAATCGACGCATAGTTTACTTTACATCCATATCCACTATTGATTTACTTGGGTCATATATGCCTCCCCCCATGGCTGAGATCTGTCCCGCCCACCGCCATTACCTAGTTAGTGCTATTATTGCACTTGAACCAAAACAAAACCGTCTTACTTGATTCGGACAGCCTTTACAATAAATATAATTATTTAGTAACCTTAAACCTATAGCTACTACCTGCTACCGTATGGCAATTCCACCTGCCTCCTGACCACCTTTATACCGCCTATCTCAGGTACACCAGATCTTCATCAGGACCAGGGCAGTACCCGTCCTATTACATGCAATGACAAGAAGTGTGCTTGCCTTTTCCGTTGGCCATACGCCTTGAAAGCAGGGCATATAGTTGGATGGTGTGTTCGGGATTGCCATGTATTTCATTTCCATACGGGAAACCCACCATTGACAACTACAGCACAGCAAAGATTCTGAATTCTACCACACTCTCGAATGGTGGGCAAAAGCATGCCATGCGCAAGGTTGAGGGGGAGGGACACTTCTGTTGTGACTTACCTACGTAATAAGGGACATTATTGCGACTTATGACTACTCCTACACGACATCTTCCTTCAATTCCTAAAAGCTCGACTGAGCATACGTACAGGATTATTTAATAGTTCACACTCGCTACATACATGTCATATGTACCAAAAATAACGTAATATTGGTCATTATAACAGTGCAGCGATAGGATTATCGAATCTTTCTTACTTATCTTTCTTACTTAGGAACGATTAGTTGATGGCTGCTGCGGGCTGGCTGCGCTCAAAGATGCTGCATACAAAATGGTCGTGGGAAAGGAAACCGAAATGATAATTATGGCCCTTTTAGCCTCATCTACGCCTTGCCAGCAGCTGCAGCATCCCTCTTCATCCTCTTGATCTGCTTCGCCTTGTTTGTGGCCTGACGCTCACCAAAACCAGAATCATGCATCTCCTGTTCCCCATATAGGGTGGCAATCAGTATCGATCAAAATTTTTGATAGAACAGAAAGTTGACCTACCATAGTCGCCATTCTCCTAGCCAACGACAC
The DNA here is from genome assembly GCF_000149385.1 of Cryptococcus deneoformans B-3501A. NCBI lineage: Eukaryota > Fungi > Basidiomycota > Tremellomycetes > Tremellales > Cryptococcaceae > Cryptococcus > Cryptococcus deneoformans. The sequence continues at coordinate 410,933 of NC_009177.1, forward strand.
CTTGTTCAGCCCTTCCAACACCTTGTCTTCATCCAACTTCAATTCTTCCAGTCGGACGTTCACCTCATCCTCAATGATCTTGACCAACTCCGTGTCCCTTTCGGTGATGATTGTCACAGCAACACCCCCTCGACCAGCACGGGCTGTACGACCAACCCGATGAACGTAATCATCTGACCGACGGGGGCAGTCCCAGTTGATGACCATAGCTACTTCGGGGATATCGAGCCCACGCGATCCGACATCAGTGGTCACCAAAACAGGAACTTCGTGTGCCCTGAAACGAGCAAGGGAAAGAAGACGTTGAGGTTGGGTAAGGTGAGAATGGAGAGGCACCGATGGGATATCGAGAGAGTTGAGTAGTAGGTGTAAGAGATGGGCAGTGGCGCAACGCTGCGTGAAGATGACGGTAGATGGAACAGACGGAGCGTCTTCTTCTTCTTTAGCCTGTTTGGGCTTCTTGCCCTTCTTGCCAAGAGCCGCCTCTCGTTCCCTGGCTTTTGCCTTTTTCGGATCTACGCGGAGGGCAACGTCTATGTCTTCCAGAGGATTTTGAAGGATGTAAAGGAGGTAAGGATCGCGAATTTGACTGGGAATGAAAAGGTATTTCTGCTTCAAATTGGAGACGGTTAAAGTACTGATTGAACGTTAGTCAGTAAGGACAAAAGGGCGGAGATGGAATATTCTTCTTACTCGGACGCAACACGATAAACGAATGGTCGTTGTTTCCCTGCAGGGGGTTCTTTGTTGGCCAACTCCATGATTGCCTCACTGACTGTGGCAGTGAAGAGACAAGTCTGCCTCTTGGCTGGGATTTGAGAGAAAAGGTAGGCAAGTTCAGGGGCAAAGGAAGGGGTGAGCATCCTGTCAGCTTCATCCAGCACTAGTGTGCGGACTCTACTGAGCTTTCCGGGCCCAACACCACCACTTCTCAGAAGATCACAGAGTCGCCCCGGTGTCGCAACTATAATATGCGGTCGAGCCTCAAGCTCCTGTGCTTGCTTCATCATGTCCATACCACCCACGATGGTTGCTGTAGTAAGACCGAGGGGTTTTCCAATAACGAGGAACTGTTCACTGAGCTGATATGCCAACTCTCTGCATACTAGTTAGATCACCTTTTACATGTACCTGAGGCAATGGGACTCACCGAGTGGGAGTGAGGACAACCGCCCAGACTCCGAAAGGATCCCTTGCAATCCTCTCTACAATGGGAAGAGCAAAGGCCATCGTCTTACCGCTACCGGTCTTCGCGCCACCAATGCAGTCTCTCCCTATGCCATAGTCAGACAGACTTCAGAGATATACAGAAAGGAAATTAACATACCTGAAAGAATGGGTTCAACGCATGCTGCTTGAATCTCCGTAGGTTTCTTGATGTTGATAGATGCTAAGGCAGTGATTAAGGGGCGTGAAAGACCAAGACTTTCGAATGTTACGTCGGCAGAAGGTTTGGATGCCGACGGAAGACCGTTAGGCTGGGGTTTAGATCGGGGTTTTGGGGTCATATCCTTGGTAGCTAAAGCCGTACGAGAAAGCATGCCGGCTCCTGAACTGGGCTGTGGCCGTGGTTCAGATTCTTCATTTTCTTTGTCCTCTTCGCCCTCTGCATCCAGCTCGAATGAAAGAGATCGCCGGCGTTTGAGATTCCGTTGAGCAGCGACCGATGATTCGGCCTCGCTGCCTGAACTTTCTCCCTCGTCTTCCCCTTCATTTGAGACATCATCATCTTCTTCGTCTGATTCGTCGTTCCCCTCGCTCTCTTCTTTTTGCTTTCCCTTCTGAGCGGCCAACATGGCCCTCATGATTTCGCTCTGATCGAGAACGAGACCATCGGCTGCAGTGAAAGCCGCCGAAGGTTCACTTTTTCTGGATTTCTTGCTGACAGCCATTATAGTGTCCTGATTGTTGGCAGCCAGTTATCAGCGCTGGTAGTATATTCAAGCAGTTGATTATTATACATACGCTTTACTGTTCGTATGTTTTTATCGTTATTGCCACAGAAAAATCTTGAGAGGTAAGCGGCGATGGCCGCGACGGACGTCATGGCCGGGGAGCGGAGCTCGGTGAGTGGCCGCCGGCGCATCGGTGGACGATGAGTACGTAGATAGTTGGTCCATAAAATAGTGAAGAGGGATTGAAATAACCGGAACCCATCACGCGGGACAGCTGTCATTGTAACGGACACGGATCCATACACCACACGCACAGCCCCCATGTCGCCCCAACAGCCCGCCAACCCCTCAGCCGCCTCCCACAATGCCCAACTTCTCCAGTCACACGATCTCGTAGCCTCCCTCCCCACACCCTACTTGCGTCTCCTCGTCCTCTTTGCCAGGCCCATAGCCCTCTTCAAGCATGTTCTTCAGGTATTTCTCTGGTCACCGGGGAGGAGGGTCGAGAGCTGGATGGTGGTCGGAGCCTGGTGGGCGCTCTGCCTTGGCTCTCAGCCAGCTTTTAGGTATGTCATGAACTTTTATGGGTGAACGGCCATTGCTGACAGGCTGCTGCTCCATAAGATTCCTCCTACCCCCTTTGGTATTTTTACCACTGCTACCGCTTGCCACCCTTCGTCTCAAAAACACTCAAAAGACGCCAACGGAGAATTCACCATCCTCTCCCGCGACACATGACACACTCCTACTCACACTTTCCGACTTGAACGAGATCTACGCTCTTCTGCCTATATCGCCTCTTCCAGCCATGTCAGACGTCTATGCGCGTTTCCGACAGCTGGGCCCCGTGCGTCTCATTAGAGGCCTTGCAGTTCTTTGGGGCACATGGCTTGTTCTAGGCCAACTCGTAGTTGGGTATAAGACTTTGCTCGCTCTCATCGGCACCGTCATCCTACTACTGCCGTCCCCGCCCCTGGCGCATTTCATCAACCTTCTGTCTGGGTCTTTATTCTTCCGACAAGCTGTCGCGTTAGCCTTCCTCTTTACTTTTGGCTCGCCTCCGGAAACCTCTTATCGTTTCAAGCTGAACTTTTCTCTTTGGGGTTGGTTCAAATCAAAGTGGACGGCCTCCCGTCGACCCTCCCTCGCCTTCGCATTCCGTCCCAAAATGTCTGGCAAAGTACCTTCTGGATCTGCCCTTGAAGTGGAAAGAGAAAAATCTGAAGGAAAGGAAGAGTCCCATATCAAAGTGGAATCCCCTATCTACTTTCGTTTCGAGATCCATGAGAATCAGCGATGGTGGATGGGACTCGACTGGACATCTGCCCTCCTTCCTCAGGAAAGGCCTAGCTGGTGTGACTCCCATTTGCTTCCTGTTTCTCCTCCCCAAGCATTCACTTTACCGGCGCCTGTCTCCGTTGTTATCAACACCGCTACAATGAAGGACAGATATGCCAGGGTGATGAGGTCGGCAGAGTGGAAATGGCTGGACGACGACTGGTCTATCGTTCGGAGTGGACCTGGCGCCAGTGCTGCGCCCGGCACTCAAACCAACCCAGTCTTGCCACCTGAGAATGATCCGGATTCCGGTCATTCTCTACATCAGGGCCAGCACCATAATCAGCCTCAATCCCCTCAAGCACGTACTGCTAGTCGACCTTCCTCTTTTATCAGTGCCTTTGGTTCACCGACCGCCTATAGCCCTTCTAGTACGGAGGATTCTACTTCCTCGGCGGGATCGCGTGCACAATCAATAGCTGAGCAGGCATTTACCAAAGGCCTTGAAAGGTTAAAGGCGAGGGCGGTCAGCGGGACTGCACCTTCAGCAACGGCAAGCTCTCCGAGAAGAAGCGGTGAATCGGTCAGAGGTAGGACAGGGAGTTATGATGCTACGGATGAAGAGGGTTCAGAGGGGACACCGAGTACACAAATAGGGCAACAACCTGGATCCGCACCTCTTCCATCGGAGACTATTCCTGAGAGAGATGCAGCAACTGATGCAGATGGCTGGGTATACGGGGACAATAAATGGGAGAATGTCGGTTCAAAAGGCGGTTTAGGCAAGGTGAGTATCGCTTCAGCCCACCAAAGGTAGTTCATTGATTATATTTATGATAGTTTACGAGGCGAAGAAGATGGCGACGAAGAGCCATTTGCATCGAGACTGTCCGCAAGCTCAGCCCCAGTGACGACCCCGCAATCACCATCTCACCGTCAGCCACAGAGTCTGGAGCAAACACTCCCACTCCCGCCACGTTCGCCGCAGCTCCCTCTTCTCCGTTGAAATCAAAGCCTGCAATAGGATTGTCCGAGGCACAGACAAAAGGAACGACTGCATCAGAGGAAGTTTTAGAGTCCGTGAAAGAGTCAACCATCCCTGAGCATAAAATTGGACCCTACGGCGCTAGTTCATCGGGTAGCGCACCTGTATCAAGAGATGAGATGCTGAGGATGAGGTTGAAAAAGGCAATGGGGTCTGTGGGTGCCTGAACGGCAGCTGAAGGTGGTAAATGGGACTCTTTTTACACTACGCCTGTACAATTTGGCATTTTGTTTTATCATGTATGACTATTAACGAAAAATCACAGCTGGCCAGGAACCACGTGTTGGTTGTTGCTGATCTTATCAAGTTGACTACATTGGATGATATAACGACGAAATGGCTCGGCGCTGCCGATTAAATGCTTGGGTTCCTAGAACCTCTGAAAAAACGAAGCTCAATGTCATTGCCCGGCACTTGATCAGGTCGCACCGCCAATTGCCCTGCCCAGAACTCTCTCTTTTCTTCTGCCTTCCTTGATCCTATGCTTTCTAATGCCAGATCTCTTGCGCTTACAAGTACTTGATTTTGTGGAGGACAAGTTTGCGTCAGCCACGATAGGGGGTATTTCCGTCGTGGCTGGAGATGTCGCAGCAGCGGTAAAAGTTGAGGACAAAGAGGATGTAGAAAGTGAAAGGGTGGAGACAAGAGGACTGTAGAGGATCGCAACAGAAATAGAACTGGGGATTGACACTGAACTCGACTCAGACGTAATGACAGATGTAGAGGCCATGAAAGACGAATTGGATGGACTTGCATCAGACGAAGAACTCGCTGAAGTAGTCGATGTTGTCGACGATCGGTACATGGTGATGGTTCGGGTCAAGGTGGTTCTAAGCGTGGTCGCAGGATCGGCAGTGCCATCCAGGGCATGGGAAGTCTTAGCAGCGGAAGATGGGGCAGACGTCTGGCTGGCTGAGGAAGACCTTGTAGAGTCACTAGGGGAACTGGAGGTCTGCAAAGCGGCAACAACGTCCGCAGAAAACGTCGTTGCTGACGGAACAGACTGTGATGTCAGGGATGTGGTGGCCATGACGTTTGTAGACGATGACACAGAAGAGACGATAGGGGAAGAAATGACCAACGAGCTCCGACCCTCGGAGGCTGAGACTGTGGCGGAAGAAACGGCCACAGAAGAGCCCAGAGCTTCGGATACGTTGACATTCCCTGAAGAAGTCGTGACATTTGTGTTGGTCGGATTACTCTTATTGACCGCATCAAAGAGATCCGTCTGAGCACCATTCATGAACCCATATGCCCCATTGTCTATTAGTGGGTTATGGTCAGCTGCAGTCCAGGTTGTCTGATGGACAGTGACATACAGAATGGGGGATCGTAAGTGTCTTGGAAATTGTTGTTTCTTTCCTGTAAGAAGGGTGAGCAACGTGTTTCGTAAAGGCAAAGTGACTAAATGCCTTCTGGAACCAGTAGTGAGGTTGTTTCGCACCCAAGGTGCAATTTGACGTGTCCGTGGGATAGCCACACTTATTCGCAGTGTTGGCTGGAGATCGACTGGTCAATCTCAGATTGTGAATGCCTAATTCCTATTACTAACCTTGAGGAAGAGGTTTTACCCCAGTAGCACCGGTGATGTTACACCTGTAGCCAAGGAAATAGTTCTGCTCAGATCCTGGGCGCAAAAGATGCTATTTAGTTATGTGTCTGAGATATACATAGTGAACAGTGCTCACCAGCATCAGCAGCATGTACCCAACCCCACATGCAATGACAACCCCCCTTGGGACAAGGAGGGAGATCGGACGGGATCTGAAATTCGACTTGCTTCTTCCAAGGACAAGTGTAGTTGACGCTGATCACCGTGAAGTTTTCTGGTTGAATCTTGGCGACATTACTCTCATAAGCAATACCGATAGCGCATCCTTTGACATCTTGGGGGTCAGAGCTCTCCCACGCATCACTGGTATGCATAGCACCGATACCACCTGAAGGACCTGTACCATCACAGGCGTATATACCTGTCTGCTTAGCGGGATCTTGGCCATAGGAAGTAAGAGCCTTGTTACAAGCGACTTGACCATGGTATGTCCCGCCGGCGGGCAGTTCCATAATCGAGTTGTTAGCAGGAGGGCTGTTGATGTAACCATGGAACCACCATTGGTCAAAGGTAAGATCCATTAGAGGGGTTACAGGGCCAGACTGGTTGGGGTCGTCATCCCAGCTATTTATAGAGTAGTTTCAGTCAGTGGAATAAACTTGCACAGCAGGCCTGAGAAGGGATGACTACCGACCCATACATGGCTGGATCCCACAAGGCGATATGGGCTGAAACGGGGAGCAGCATAAAGATGAGAGCCGAGCACAGCTGGACAAGAGTCATTGGAGCAAAGAACATGGAGCAGCAGGAAGGGTGGGATATAAGGTGGATGAGTGTAGGTTGTGGTAATGTAAAAGGCGAGGGACTGCCGCCAGGGGGCGAAGGTGTAAATGAGGGAGAAGAGTTCCGGAAGTGGGGTCAACCCAATGAAGCTACAAAATGTGTTAGTACTACAGATTCATTGATCCAAGAGAGAAAGATCTATGAAAAACATCTTTCGTTATGTGATGATTAACAACTCACCCAGAAGAGGTACGATCGATCGAACAGACGCTCGGGCCACCTTGATGAGCTGAGACACTGAACGAAGAGAACAATAATAAACGGAACGGGGCAATGCGAGGCTCAACCTGCTGGTGCCTTTGACGAGGAGAAAATTAAAGATGATAAGTTTTTGTAGTTGGTGGAAAGGAAAGAGACAAAAAAAAGAAAACAGGAAAACGGAGGGCATGCTTAAGAATCACACCTCGCCTCATTTTTCACATATACTCAACTTCAGTGTGACATCTTATGTCCTTCAGTAAAGATCAGTCGCCACCACCCGTCTCAGGGACGCACCCCTTTCGGAGTTACCCCTTTCCAGATTCCTGGTTCTCTGCCCCCCCACCAGTCTCCAGTGCGATCGTTGCGTGGTGCGAGCAACGGTTGGGTCTACCGCTAATGATGTTAGCCCCATGCATCATCGGTAGAAAAAAATATATGCTACTAATACAAGATTACAATGCCTGGAAATTAATCGCATGCAATGCCCGCTGTCTATCTCTCTCATCTTCCCGCTTTTCCCGCTCATTCAATCCCAAGACAACAGTACCCAGAACGATAACCGTACCTAGGACCGCTGCGCCCACCCAAGGGACCCATTCGCCAGGTTTCAAGTAAAGCTGGGACTTCCACTCCGTAGAACGCGCCTTCACTGGCGATCGGGGCTCTTCTCTCTTCTCGTCTGGGCTGGATATGGCAGCAGGATAAGGAGGGTTGATTATTACTTGAGAATTGGGAATAAGAGACTCCAGGAAAGTGATGTGGTTGGGAGGGGCAAGAGATACGCCGATAAACAGTTTCTGGATAAGGAAAAAAAACGCGTTGCGCGTCAGCGATGGTGTTTAATGCATTTACGTATGGTGGCGTTCAAACTGCAGGACTCACTTCAACATAGTTATTCGTGCGACCCAACCCAAAAAATGCGTAAGGAGTCTGCAAGGCATGGTAGCCCGTTTGCGGCAGTTGAGCCACTATGAACGACGTGGTTAACATTTTGTGTGAGTATTGACGATGAATTGGTTGGCCATAACATACCCTGCTGGGCTACCCGATGTCCGGCGGTATCAAGCACAGTAAACTTGTACGTGGCTCCTGAATAGCTGACACCCAGAGGCTGACAACATTGTTAGAATATTAGTCGTTATATTCGTCCAGAAATGGGTACGGGAGACCCACATTGTAAGACTTTCCGCCAGCCACTGGCTCACATTTGCCATCACAAACACCATTGAGAACTGTGTGCTTGAATTAGCAGTTCGATTCAAAAGCATACGGAGCCTAGTAGACTCACCTTCCGTTTTGAGGAAAAATGCATCATGATAGAAGTTGTTTTGAATGAAAGTCACTTTATGGCCGATTTGGTCCCCAGATCGTTGAACCATGATGTCTAGAGATCCCTAAATTGTTGATCAACCTATGCCACATTCTTTTTCCCAGGAGAAAACACGTACATCCTCGTCCAAATCGAGCCAGCTAGCGCCCACAGCATCGGTGATCCCCTCCAAGTCATACCATCCCTTCCCATGTCCCAATCTCCATCCCCTTCTTACTCCCTTCTTACAGCCGATCACTCCCTTTGCACAAGGCACATTCTCCAAAATATTGACCTGTGTGCTTTTCGAAGATTTTGTATCATCGGACGTGACGAATAGGAAATCTGGGAATCCATCCACGTTGAAGTCACCAGGGCGAAGAGGGAGAGGTATGGACGAATCAGAAGGCGAATGAAGAAGGATACCAGGATTGGAAGAGTCAGGAAGTAGTTCGCTGAGAGGAATGGAGGCAAAGGACTGCAGCGCTGGTCAAAATCACGTAACTACCCCGGAACGTCGTTGACTTACGGGATCAGACTCATCAAAGCTGAACTCAAATTTCTCATCGGACAAACACATGTCACCCCAACCTCTGCACTTCAGCAATCCATCCGTGTTCCATTGCGAGCCCTCGGTAGAGCATAACGGAACCTGTTTATTTTGCGCAATGTTGATGCTGCAATCTCGACCCAGCCCAGTCGAAGTTGATTTGTGAGTACAAGTTGGGAAAATTATATCTACTGAGCCGTCACGATCTGCCGAGAGACAATGTGTTAGTTTCGCAAACTTCCAATGACTTCGACTTACTTGTATCGGCAAAAGAGATCGGACCGCTACCAGAAGGTAGATCATATGATCGAGCGAGGATATATCCAGCATCCCCACGATTGAGCCATATTTGAATGAAACTGACGGACTTTGATCGGCTGCAATGTAAAACGAGGTCTAATGAAACATTAGGTATGAGGCTTCGATTCAAAGCATTTCTTTTCTCACCTGGAAGGCAGTCTCCGTCAATATCAACGAATGCACTACTATGCGGATTTGCCATGGTGCAGATCTGATCTATAGGCCGTAACTGAGGTATTTCCCTGCATTGCCAATAAGGATGATATAGGTGACGGAGGCTAGTTGGAATTGACCTACAATGTAAACCCTGTACCATTATTCCTCCAGCTTACTACGCCCTCCCCTGTTTCAGTAGGTTGGTAACCCAGAAGCGACGGTCTTAGCGAGCCATCGGCATCATATACCATTGGTTGAGACGGCGTCGACAGTGGCAAAGTCCATGATTCTTCTTCTGCGGAACGGAGGCTCAGTCAAGTCTTTGTGACAATTGAAACTTACGAAAACCTCCATCAGGCCCGCCTCCTAAATATACTCCCATTCCTAATCTCTCCACTTTTGATCCCCACCAGCCTCCACCTTCGGACTTATCGTACATTAAAAGAAGATCGAGATGACCATCGTGGTTGTAATCGCCCGGGACCACATTTATTATACGCTCGGAAAGGCTGAGAGTGTGTGAGGGGATGTACTTGTACTTATCTGATGCAATGCGTTAGTTTGGATTTTTGGAGGCGAAATTATCGAGTAGGACCAACCGCCGTTCCATAAATGTATTTGCACTGTTTTGGCTTCGTCTGAAAGTGTAAATAAATCAAGCCTGACACATAGTCAGTACAGTCTTCATGACCGACAGCGGAGTACGCACTTCGAATCCCCATCCCAGTCTCCTATAGCAGCAACCCTTCCACCAAGCTTACTCAACCCTAAAGGTCCAGCATTGATGAATGCCTCGTCTTTGAATCGCTTTTCTTTGAAAGGCCAAAAGGCAAAAGTTGGTAGAGATAATAACAGTAATGAGGATAGCAGTGCTAGCGATGAATGTCTCATCGGATATTTGAGCAGCCTAAACCCGAGGAGAACTAAAAGGACTAATATGGCAAAAAGATGTTCGTCCGAGCCCGAGAAGATGGTGGGTTTCGTTGGTGTCAACAAGCACCCGAACGGCCTGCTGGAGTGACGACGATGAGTTACATGTTTACGTAATACGCTCATCCGGCAATCATCTGGTCCGAAAGAGTAGACGGCAACCTTCAGAACGAAGCACGTACATAATTATCATTCAAGCTATCTTCAATAATTCAGGTCTGCTATATAAATGAGACCCTGACTGGACAGCTACTCATCCCATGGGAGAAGTGTACGAAGGGGAATCACCTGCGGAGTCTTCTAGGGCTCCTAAGGTCAATCAATTAGATGCGGATGAGCTAGACGATGCTCTCGTATCCATGCTTGGCGAGAAGGTCTTGAGGTCGATCGACAACTTCAAGGTAAGTAAATACCAACAATGATCCTTCCTCACTACTGATTCATATGTTCAGCCAAAAGTATCATGGGATTTCAAGCCCGAGATAGAGCTTGTCATAAAGCTAGTCATTTTTCGATTAGGCATTTGTGATTCATTGTCTCGCAGTTCGCCGGGGGCCAAACTCCAAAACTTGAAGCTCATCCACCATCCTCAACTAGGGATAAAAAGTGAGTAAAACTGTTGTCATGAGAATATCTGATAGCTAGGAACTGATGCCATATAGCAATACGATCCGCCCTTTTGCTGTATTTACTGCTTCACCCCCCAATATTCCCCTCTTACCTCCTCAAAAGGATAAGACAGCACGCGCTATCTAAACAATGGCCGGACCTCCCAAATTACGACTGGCGTAAGAAAGCATGGAAAGCACTTGGTAGGATTGAACTAGCTTCCAAAATCTGGGAGGCATCTGGTTGGGCAGGTTTTCTATGGGATGGGAAGTGAGTGTGCACTCGTTAGATTGCATCTATTTAATCTGTTATTAGGTACCCTTCCCTTTTAATGAGGATCCTGGGACTGCGGCTGGTCCCATCTCAACCACATCTCACCAAACTCGTTTCGTACGAGTTCATGAACCGTCAGCTGGTCTGGAGCGCATTCACTGAATTTCTTATGTTCGTCATACCACTTTTACCAACAGTTCCGCCGTTCCTACGCCTTTCTCCGTCTAGATTTTTCAAGCCCATCAGCACCTTTCTTTCGCAGCCCACCGATATCGACTATAGTTCATTGCCCCCAATTCCTTTGGACCGCAGAGGTTTGAATTGTGGAGATAATGAGCCAAGGAAACACGGCGGTCCACTGGCCCATCTTCCCAAAACTACTTGCCCAATATGCTACATAAGACACTCTGCTGCCCCTGTCCCCCTGTCATCCACTTCTCAAGGCTCCTCATTGACACTACCTCCCATACCTGGGTCTTCGGAGGCTGCATTCGGTCATGAAGCTTCCGAGACGGACGGTGAGGAAGAGTGTGGGATTTTCATGCCTGCTAGAACGGATTGCGATGGAGGATGTTTGTGGTGTTATTATTGTATAGGAGAGGAGCTGTACAGGCATCGCAAGACGAATCTTCAAAAGATCTATCGCAGTAAACAAATGCGGAATGGCCGACAGGAACTGGAGAAGACCGATGAAGAAGTAAAATGGAATTGTTTGAGGTGTGGAGATGGTGTAAGCAAAGCTTGGAGAGCCGATTCTCAGGATGAAGCTCAATTGTTGTACGGATGAGGAGGGCAACGTTCAGCTGTCATAATTACCCCTGCAATACAATATAGTTAGACTTGTGTACATGCTGTTGTCTGAAGCTCAAACAGATACAGATCATCGATATCTAAACAGTAGTAATAACGACGGGATTTCAGCGGACAACTTAGTAGGCCTATTGTAAGTGGTTATGAAGTGCATTCGAAACTATACATGGTGTTGTTAATCGTGCATTCGTACAATAGCTGCAGTATGGCATTTTATGTCAAATCCGAAAGATACGTAGCACCATGGCCATTAACGTAGATATGGGATCAGCATTATAATACTACATATATAGCTACACATTCGTTAGCAGCACGCAGCTTACAGCAGGCTTCAGAAGAAGGAAACTATTTTATAGTGGGCGTCGGTGGGATAAAATTGAAAAAAACAGGAAAATAAATTAGGGCGCGTTTGCTTTCTCGCATTACAAGTCAACAACAACAGCGACCACACAATCAAGGCACTCCGTCGTTTCTACACTTGACCTACTTTTTCAACCATCAGTCATCGGCTTACACCCCTCCCCTGTCCAGGAAGCCTGCCAAATCCTAGGCGAAGGCAGATATCATTCTTGTGGACTGTCAATTCCGTTCGTTTAGAGCTTTGGAACGGCCTCTTGCACACCGACAAACATTCAACGTCTTAGGATCGCCCTACCTCGATAGTCTTATAAACAATCGTCAGAGCTCAAACATCAAGAAGGAGTAACTTCTTGAATATGGACAACAATGCCATCCAGATTGCGGGTAAGCAACTATCTCTGCTTTGTTATTTTCCCTGCTGATGACTCTCAGTCCGTGTGCGACCATGGCACCCCGAAAAGGAATTACCTTTCGTTCAAAGACCTTCCACACAACCTTTTTTCCAAGGAGATGGAAACTTTGGTCAACTTCCACAGAAAGCTGCCGCGGGGTCATTGAGAGAGGTCGTGGGTAAGTCGAGGACTATGGGCTTCAATGCCAATGGCTGATAATACTTCTGTAGATGTCATTGATCATAGAATGCTTGATTTCGACAAGCCTTTAGAGGAGCCAGGAAAGCGAGGACCTTTTGTCATGGGACGTAGATACAAAAATAGAAAGTACGAACTTGCTTCTTACTGCTCGCTATTTTGACGGTTACTGATTGCCCGGCAGATACGTGTTTGATCAAGTTTTCGGGATGGGTGCTGAGCAAGAGGAAGTATTTACCAAAACAGCCAAGCCCCTACTTCCAGGCGTCCTAGATGGCTACAACGCTACCGTATTTGCATATGGCGTAGGTTTCCGTTCTGTCTTGGCTACTAAAGCTCATTTGGGATGCTCAGGCTACAGGCTGTGGTAAAACCCACACCATCTCTGGTACCGAAGAACAGCCCGGTATAATCATCCGGACCATGCGAGAACTCTTTGATCTTGTGGAAGAGACCAAAGACAAATATGATACATATTTCGAGATGTCCATGGTAGAGATCTACAACGAAACGATTCGAGATCTCCTGGGCGATGACTACCCTAACTGCCCATATGGAGGCTTGAAGCTGCTGGAGAATGAGAAGGAAAGAGTTACAATCGACAAAGTCACCTTGAAGCGGCCGACATCCGTGGAAGAGGTCATGTCGCTGGTAATGCTGGGAAATGATAGAAGAAGTACCTCATTCACCGAACGGAATTCTGTGTCCTCCAGATCACACCTTGTCCTCCAGATCAACGTTGGCAGAAACGAGAGGGGGACAGACATTGATGTCGCTAACTCTATTGTCAGACAATGTTCAACTTCCGCAACCCTTTCGATCATTGATCTGGCTGGAAGTGAAAAGGCTTCAGTTAACAGAGGGCAGCGAATGAAAGAAGGCGCCAACATCAACAAATCTCTCCTTGCATTAAGTGGCTGTATATCCGCCCTATGCCAGCGGCCAGTACGAGGGGTTCGCGTCCATGTTCCATATCGAGACAGCAAGCTCACCCGACTGCTCAAATTTTCCCTTGGGGGTAACTGCCGCACAGTTATGATCAACTGTATCTCTCCGAGCTCAAAGGATATAGAAGAAACGAACAACACCCTCCTCTGGGCTGACAAAGCAAAGAAGGTGTCGACCAAAGTATCCCGCAATACTGCAGGTGTAGAACTTCGTACAGCCCAATGGTTGCAAAAGATTGTGACTCTCGAAGAGACTATCAAAACTTTGAGATCACAACTTGATAACAGCCATAACGCCAAATCAGGCTTGCAGCAGAAGCGACTGGAGAAGGCTAGAGCAGAGTCACGAGAGGAGTTAGCGAAAGTGGAGGCAGAGCTTGATGCACTCTTACCGATCATCGTGGAAGGGTCGGAAATGGAGGCTCTATGGAGCGCTTCTGTACTGCAAGTGGAGGCGCTGGAGGCTCGCTTGCAAGACATCACGGTGGAAGTAAAAGATGGGAGATCGGAAGAAGATGCCAAGAAGGAAAAGGACCATCTGCGCTCTCTCATCTTACAGCAAGATGATGCGTTTAGGTTCAATCACGAAATTCAGGCTGGCATCCAGAACAAAAGTCTCAAATACATCACCCTCACCAACTTGCTCAAAAAGGCAGAAGAGAAGATGTTTGGGGAGGACATTGAAGAAGCGTTATATCAACATCAATTGAAAGTAGCAGAACACAAAGCGCATACCGCCAGGAGCGTGGCAGCAGCTAGGGAGCGAGGTCTCAGAGATTACATCTCCCAGCAAGCAGAGGCTCTAGCTAAAGCCGCATCAGCTTTCTCCAGATTCTCAAACCAGCTCCGATCGGAGATCATTGCCGTCCAATCCATGCAGTCAGACGACGATCTAGCATCTCTCAAAAGTAGATTCCTTGCTCTGGGGAATCAAGTCGACCAAAGTACAGCTGTACTGTTTGGGAAGAGCCATTCGCTGCCTGCCGCCCCCTCTCAACATCGCTTACCTGTGTCCCTGGCTGCTCCATCACCTCGGCGAGTATCCGTTGGCCGGCATGCCCACTCCCCCATGCGCCAAAACGTCTCCCCGAAGAGTGTTCTCCGAAAGAATTTGTTTGCTGGAATGTCGGTGCCTGAAAAAGCAATCGAGGCCAAGCCTAGACAGATTCGTTGGCCAGATGAGACTGGAGAGGGCAAAATCGACGATCGGTCCATCGCTCCTGACTGTCCAATCTTCTCAAGTCCAGGAAGTGGTGGCGAAGATAGCGTTTTGGAAGAAGAGACTAATCCCGTCTCCATGATTCCTTCTTCTTTAAGGCCTGCTTCTTCCGCTACATCATGCGCTTCAATGTCTCCAGCTCCTTCAACCTCAAATACCAGCGCAAGTGAAGAGATCCCGGCATGGAAACAGATGAGGATGGCTCGGGGTTTAATTTCGCAGTCGCAGTCTGGCGACAATGTTGGGGGAAACCTAAGCTTTGACTCAAAATCTCCCACTTCGGGCTCTAGCCGCGCTGGCCGTACTGGCTTCGTGGGTTCATCAGCCAAGCCTGGTCGGCCCGGACCTTTGTCCGAGATGTCCATTCAAACTTCTGCTCAACCGAGTCCTCCTTCCTCTTCATCCACTTCCAGCCTCTTGAAACCGACGGCATCATCGGCTGCTAAAGCCAATAGCTCTTCTGCTTTCGCTAATATTAAAATCGCTATGCCTGCATCAGCGACTGCCGGAACAATGCTCCCTCCTCCGGTTCCGCCCCACAGACGAGACTCGATGATTGGTCCCGACAGACATGGCAGGCCGAAGCAAAGGTTGAGTATGATCCCTGGTCACGCCGAAGCATCTTTTTCTGGTGTGGGAAAGGGTTTACCGAGCGGTGGGTTGTCAACTTTATCGGGTGGGGCGCGAATAGTTAGCAACGATAGCAAGAGGAGGATGTCTGTGCAAGGTAAGCTGAGTTTTAGGCGCTGCCTGATGGCCACTGACATATTTTACCTAGCTGGATCAGTGGGTAGTACCTATTCCCCTCCTGTTAGAGCACCTTCCATTTCTTCTCGCCCTTCTCTGAGCAATCTCCGTGGTGCGGCTTCTTGTGGAGATACCTCGGTTTCGACGTCTCGCGGGCTGTCTACCCGGCCATCAGTGAATAGACTGAATGTGGGAGATGTCTCCGCCCTCGCTCCACTCCCGAGGCCCAGCCTGAGCACCAGATATTCAATGACTAGGCTGAATTCTGGTGTGACCACTGGCGAGGGTGGGGGTAAACCGGTATGGAGATGAGTGATTTGCACCAGGATGGTTGGCCGCCTTCCATGGACTTTTTTTGATCCGTCGGTTGTGAGCTGAGGAGTATGTATTGGCCTGTAAAAACTATATAACTGTACAACATTTGTAAGCATATGCATGGAAATACCTTTTACGACAAATTAAAAGTGTCGATAAAATATAATCAATATGAAGAAGAGACCTGACCCTCCTGGCCATTATTTATTTACGTATCACTTGTGCGCGCAGATGCATCCTACTACAGTAATAAATAAGTTTGTACCAACGGGTATTGAGCATCTCGTCAATCAGCCGCTGAAAAAAGCAGACCCTTCTACATTAGCAAGATCATCTTGCATACCATATAACGGGAATTTTCCTCTAATGAAAGAGAATCACATGAAGAATACTAAATTTGTTATCCATGGTCAGGCATGGCTTGGGGAGGCCAACAAGCAATCGCGGGGGACTTGTGGAGATGTTGCCGCGAGTGAAGATCAATTGTCATCTCCTTTCTTCTAGTCATCATTTTATCTACGTTGATAATGACTTGGGATAGTCTATAATGCCCCGCGGTTATTCTTCTTCTATAGGGTCAGCATCAACATACAGTCCATTACTCATAAATCCTTCATCCCAACCAGAATCTTCCTTCGTCCCACCACCGACTAACGGTCGCAGGCTCAGCCTGCGATACGCCTATCCGCTCGTGCCGCTGGCCTCATTGGATGCGCTGTATACCCTTCATCACCATATCTCTACTTCTCAGGGCCTTCCCGGTGATGTGTTGACAATCGGTATCGCCCGGGCCCTTGTACTCTTTGCAGTCGGGTGCACTCAACGCTGGCGCGCAAGGGGAGGCTGGGTAGGTGTGGTCAAGGCTGTCAGTATCTTCATGGCAATATGGGAGGCATGCAGAAGGGTGTTAAGTCGGAATTTGGAAAACGATGGAAATGAGGGATTAGAGACCAATCTCATTTGGTTTCTTATGGCGGTGAGTCTGCCTCTGTATACCAAGTATACAATGCGACGATGGAGCTGACGACAACGTAGTTTGGAGGTCTGGGGATCGTTGAATATGTGCGTGAATACGGCAGTATCATCGTTGACTATTGATTAGGCTGACCTTGTCTACAGCTCGTTTTTCTGCTCCTTCTCCGTTTGTCCCCGCCTCCTCTTCGCATCAATCCCCTCGCCCTTCGTCTTCCACGGTCCTATACTCAGACAGACATGCCGTTCGCCTTCCATACCGAAAGTGCCATCCTTACACCAGGGTCATTAAGAGCTCAAAGACGAATGCACGGTAGGAATATCAGTAACGTTAGTCGAACTACTGTGAGGAGTGACTGGTCGCGGAGCGAGAGAGGCGTGCAAGGAGAAAGGGATGTATTCCGTGTGAATGACCAGTTCTTGGAGGATGCGGGTGATGATACGGATGAGGATGAAGGCGGAGGCGGCGAACCTGTTTACGAATATGATGACTATACTTCGGACGGACATGACGGTTTCCCAGAAGGTGATGATGCCTCGTCAGTCTCTTCCTCCTCTATCATCGACCTCCCACCTCCTTTATCCCCTGCAGCTCTATCTGTGCCGACGTTCCCGGCCAGTCTCAGTATATCCTCTCGCCTTGGAGCCCTTGATAGATCTCCAGTCATAGGGCCTCTAGTCCGGCGCACAAGAAGTGCAAGGTTTTTAGGGCGAAGCTGGGGTAGTTCTACAGGGAGAGAAGTTGATGGGGAAGCAGAGCTCGGGCAAGCGGGCAGTAGTATCGGACGAGATTGGTGTACAAGAGAGATGGATGAAGGGTATGGGACGTTTAATGATTGATGACATTGTATCGATTTTGTACAAGTATCTTGGACTGTTGATGAAAAAAAAAACAAAACATGTATAATATATCGTCCTTGCGTATAGGCGTGTTCTACGGAATGAATATAGAAACAGTTTTATACTTGTATAATGAAAGAGTCACACTGTGGACCTAAAAAGCAGAACACTAGTTGATAATCCTCACGACCCTCACGCCACACTCATCCCATCCTTGGCGTTTAAAGACATCTGCTCCCCTTTCAAAGGGCACCACTGCGTTCTCACCTTCCAGCACTGGCCTAAAGGATGCCATACACGGTTCCTCCATCACATCGCGGCAATCCATCCCGGATGCGTCAATCTCTGGCTCACCAGACCCGATGGGAGAGACGTATTCAAAGGCGATAAACTTTGAGTCTTTGCGTTTTGAACCAAACACTGTTCTCAGTGTCTTGATGCCCGACGGGCGGGAAGCCAAGTGGGGCGGGACGCGGTTCAGAGTTGTTTCGGGGCGCTTGGTCGATACCAATCTACAGAATGCACATTTAGAAACCCCCCATGACATGGTAATGAAACAAAACCGAAATCATACTCACTTTCCGCCACTCTTCAATGCTCTTTTTGCAGTGTCATACACCCTTTGCCCACCCTGGGTGTCAAACACAAAGTCATACCCATTTTCCTCCAGATTGATCATCACTGCCGCCGGAGAACCCATGAGCACTCCCTTGGCCCCATTCTCAATACACTTTTGGTGAGCCTCATGCGAGTCGTCCCCACCGGGGACGATAGCCGTCACGTATACACCTGCGCGGGACATGACCTGACAGACGAGTGCGGCGATACCAGTATGGGCGTTGATGATAATGGCGCGGAACTGGCGATTGAGAGAGCCACGAACGCATCGCGCTGCAGCGATGCCTTGGAGAGGGAGAATCGAGAGTTGTTCGAGTGTGAGAAGGGTAGGGAATGGTGCTCGAGAGACACGTCGACGGTCGACAAGAATGTACTCTGCCAATGCGCCGCTCTAAAAGAGTAAAAAAAGTTTGTCAGCAATACATAATTTCACAAACATCTTCAACAGGTATTGAAACCGCTTTTTTTTACCTTGCGAATGTCCAATAAACCCATCACGACGTCACCTCTGACCACTTCCTTTTCATCTGTTCCAACCACCAGCGCCCTCCCCACAAAACTCCTTCCCGGCACATACTTGCCCACATCCCCTCTTCCCTTTTCGTCCACGGCACGTACATCCACTTGATCCACCGCAACAGCATAAACCTGTACGAGCACTTGGTTCTTTCCCGTCTTTCCTGGGGGTTTTGAGTGAGAGCTAAACTCTACAAGGGGCGGGAGCTGGTCACGGAGGTGTGCGGGGGTAGCGTTGTGGTGGTCAAATGTGGAATGGAGTGTGATGGATGCCATGGTGGCGTGTGGAAGACCAAGGATACGTGCGTCTAGGTCGGGCGCTGATTTGGCCGGGTTTGACTGTTTGTAAGCGCCCAGAGGTAAAATCAAGTTGCTACGATGTTTATCAGCCTCAATCTCAACACATGAAAAAACAAAAAGGGCAAGACTCACGTGTACCCAGGAGCACTTTCTTGATCCCTTCCATGCGATTCCATCAACATCCCATCACCATACGAACTCCCTTCCCACTTTGACCCGCCTGTAAATCTATACCCAGCAGCGCTCTTCGACCTCTTGATCATGGACGGTAAAGGCAATTCAGCCAATCCATCATCTTCTTCGCCTGCCTCACTGCCACCATGTACGTGTCCAGCTGTTGGACCGTGGCCGACTTCGCTCCTCGAGCCTCTAAAGATGCTAGACTTTCTCGAATGCGACAAATGTCCTCCTCCATTATCGTGGTACATGGATAACCTTGAGCGGCTCCTCTCGGGAGGGGGTGAAGAGCGATAGAGACGTTCAGAGTCTTGGGGGGTCATCTCTGGAAGGATGGTGAGGATGTCGGGGTCCAGGAAGGAAGGCGGTTCAAACCCTGCCCGCGGAGTTGTTGGACGTGTAGGGATAGGTGATTGGGATTGGGATTGGGATTGGGATTGGGGGGGACGCCAAGTGGATTCTGATGTTAATAATGAGGGAGATGTAGGACGAGAGTATTGAGAGAGACGGCCAGGTGATGACGATGATGGGGGTAAAGGCGATGGGGTCCTTGGCGGATAGACGGGAGCCTCTGGACGCTGGAGCTCGGATCGCGTAGTGTTCAAACCCTGACGACTGTCCTCTTGACCATCAGCATCCGCTTCTGATAAACGACTACTACTACAACTCTGGCGCGTCTCGCTGGAATAGAGCTTGGGCGCATACGACCGACTCGGCAACGGCAAGTTGTCCGACGCCGAGCCCTGAGAATATTCGCTAGGCGACGAGTACGATACCGGTACTGATGCTGATGCTGATACTGATGCTGATACACTCGGGTCGTAAAGAGCTTGCGGGACGTTGCCCCCGTTGGCTGACGCGTTGGAAGGAGAATGGATCGAACCGCCTGCGAGGCTGGGAGAGTTGATCAGCTTGTCAAAGGAAGGTAAAGATGCAGCGGGTAACGGGGTGAACTTGGACTGTCTTCTTGGTGGAGAATTACTAGCGCCGGCAGCGGTAGGTGGGAATCCCTCCCATCCTGTAGTTCCATTGGGAGGCAAGTACATGACAGGCGTTGTCGCGCCGGATCTGCTACCAGTACTCGCCGCCGCCGCCGCCCATCCACCTTTGCCAAACCCGGCGACGATACTACTTGCCCTGCTGGCACCACTTGCTCCATCTCGTCCTCCTCCTCCTCCGCCGCCGGATCCAAAGGACGCTTCGGAAGTTGATCGGCTGATACCTTCGAATGCGTTGTGCGAACGCCGCGACGAGGAGCGAATGGACTGTGCTCTGCTACAAGGCCGGGAAGACGATTTGGGAGTGCGTGAGCCGGAGCCGCCACCACGACGACGATGGGGTTGACGCGCCGACTCTTTTTCGTCATCTGAGCCTGCTTGGCCTGATGCACTCTCCATATCCTCGTCGTCCTTTGAAGGAAGAGGCGGCGGCTGTTCCGCCGTGTTGCGAGGGGGGTTGATTACTCTAGGTGCAAGAGTGGGACGAGAGGTGGTATGCGGTAGGTGGTCGGGATGGAGGGCGGATCGATCAATAGGCGAAGCGGGCTGAGAGTGGAAAGGGGTGGAGATGGGATCGGGTATAGGCGCTGGTGTAGGAGGCAAGAGGTTGAACACGGGAGCGCCCAACAGGATTTCTGTCTTTGGTCTCGGTTTCGGGGTGACGACCGGGTCCAGCATAGGTTCGGCCATGTCGACAGCTCTAGGCGTTTCTATAGGCTCGGGAAGAGGTGGGTCGATGGCGACTGGAGTAGCCGAGTCAAACGAAAATGAGAATGAAGAGCGAGGGGTGTAGAACACTTCTGAATCTGAATCTGAATCCGACACTTGTTGCACGAGTTCAATTTTAGGCGGGATTGGTGTGGGTGGTGTTACGGACTGGGAAGATGAGCTAGGCGTTGATTGTCTCGAGGCAGGTGGGGTAAGCAGGGCGGTAGGCGCGTTTGCGGGCACTGATATGGGCGGCCTTGTAGGCTGTTTTGCAGCCTTTAGCTGTTTCTCTGCAGCTGACTGGGTCACCCGCGGCAAAGTGGGGGCGACGGGCGAGATGGGGACCAAAGGGGAAGAAGAAGCCGACGACGTCTCGCTCAGCCTCGAGTGCAGTGCCGGGGGTGTCGAGCACAATGAAGAGTCTGAACGGTCGATGACCGGCTTTGGCTTGCGCTTCTTTGTCGTCTTTGCTGGCACATTACCCGGTTGGGCTTGCACGGGAGGCGGCGGCTTCTCCTTTCTTCTTGAAGAGCGCACAGATGGTGCAGCAGAGGCGGTGCCTATTTCCGAGACGGACTCTCCTACGGGGGCATGGACGATCTCTCCGTTGCGCAGGACGACATGGTGGGTGGCTTTCCCCGACGGTTTTGGGAACCTGGTCCTGAACGAGGTATCGCTTGCAGCGGAGGCGGACACGACCGAGCTTGGAGCGCGAGAGACCCGTCTGCTGGGGCCGGCGTCCTGGTGGCCGATGTGGCTGTGGGCGGGATAGGCAGGGCGGTAGTCGTCCACTGGCGCATAGCGGGATGCGGCGGAGGCGGGATAGCGGTCGGCGTCGCGGTAGCTGTCTGACCAGGGCGGGGGGGCGTTTGGGTCTGCGTACGAGCGTGCCGGCTTGCGGAGGACGGTCTGTATGAACGTGGGCTTGGGCATGGCGGGGGTGTGTTATTTATTCAAGATTACTTATGGCGGCAATGTATCTACTGGGTGATTATTTATCCACTATTTACACTGCGTACGTAATGGAAAGGCCAGGCCATAACCGGCGTCACGGACGTTTTGATGGACGGTTGCCACTAAGGATGGTGACGCCCCCGAAACACCTCGCGATCGCCGCCGCGCTCCCCCCCCACCGCGACACCCTCTACCGGGCCGCGATCCCCGCGCCCGCGAACCTCCCCTTCCTCCCCCGCCTCCCGCTCGCCACCCTCCTCCTCCTCCGCCCCGCGCCCCTGCCCGCGGACCACCACCTCCGCGCATGGGCCCGCCAGCACGGCGTGCGCGTCGAGTGGGTGCGCGCAGACGAGATGGACGAGGAGAAGCTCGGCATGGGCAGGACAGAGGTCGCCCTCGCCCTCAAGGTGCGTCCCGCCGCCCGTGCATCGCTGACCGCTAGATCATCCTGGACCCGGCGCTGTACCCGCTGTGCATCGCCGACGTCGACGGCGTGTCGCATACAACGCTCGTGGTCGCGTGCCTCAGGAAGCTGCAGGGCTGGCATATGGACTCTATCGTCGACGAGATCAGCCGGTGCGTGTTGCCAGTGACGGCGCCAGTACTGACGGCGCTGCAGCTTTGCGCCAAACTACGAAGATCTGCCCCTCGTGGCATTCATAAGCTCCTTTTGCGCGCCGCCCTCGTCCTCGTCGGCGTCCGCGGGCGCGCCGTCCACCGCTGACCAATTCACGCTGCCGCCGCCGCCCTACCCCGCATGGCTCTGGCCCTGTCCCCCGTCCGCCCAGCCCCGCCCCAAACCGCGCGACCGGTCCTCCTCCACCCCGGCTGCCACACCCGTCTCCTTCAACCCGCTCCCCTTCCCTCACCCCCTTGTAGCCCGCAAGCACCCAACGATGCGGCTCGTCTTCCCGCCCTTGCCTCCCCAAGCCCAGACCCAGCTTCAGTCTCAACCGCCAGGACAGCAGCAGCAGCAGCAAACGCTCACAGCTCTTCCGCTCAACAGCCCGGGACCCATTGTGCCCGTTCTCCCGTCGCCCGCTCATTC
This sequence comes from Cryptococcus deneoformans B-3501A, assembly GCF_000149385.1. Lineage (NCBI taxonomy): Eukaryota > Fungi > Basidiomycota > Tremellomycetes > Tremellales > Cryptococcaceae > Cryptococcus > Cryptococcus deneoformans. The sequence continues at coordinate 433,993 of NC_009177.1, forward strand.
TGACATCTCACGTATGCCGTCCCTTCGTCACCACCGCGAAAAATCAACAACCTCCTCGCCCACCCACACTCAAAGCCCCCCTCCACCACCGCCGCCCGCCACAAAAGACGACGCCCAGACGTCCATCTCACCAGGTCCCAACGCTGGAGCTGGCGTCGGACGCACCGATACCGTGTCAGACCGCACGGGATCACCGGAACAAGGTGTCCTGGGCGTGGCAGCGAACATTGTCAATGCAAGTCTCAATGGGATCGCCGGCGTCCTGTCAAGTGCGGGTGTGACACCACCCCAGGCAGAGGAACAGGCGAAGTCGGCAAAACAGGCGGCCGTGGAAACCCCGAAGGATGAGGAGCGAGATGAGGAGCGAGAGCGTGGTGATTTAGGAGCAGAAGGAAAAGCTGCGAATCAAACTATAACCACGTCGATGAACGCCTTTAACATGAATCGTGAACCGACGTTATCCTCGTCGGAAATGGCGGAATCATCTACCAGCGGTGTCACCGCTTCGGCCGACGACGTAGACGATCAAGACCATCTACGAGAATCAGAAGGCGAAGAGGATGAAGATGATTACGACGAGGAAGAAGAGGAAGAAGAGGAAGAGGAGGAGGATATACGAGCCACTTCTCAATATATAAGCGCTTTAGACCTTGCGGGCTTTTAGATGTCAAATGGTGTTGTATACAAATGCTATACTCGTTACCCCCGATACGTATCAATAATGATGAAACTGCATTTCAATTTCCCGGTATTTAAGAATATACAACCACCGTTTTTGCTCGCGCTCAGGCCTGGGCCGCAGCGAGCTCGTACATATAAGTTCCAAGAAGCTTGGTGCCCTGTAAACATATTCGCATGGTAAGCAAGCCACCGCCTTTAGATGCACAACCGACAAATACTCACTCGGATGTAGTTGTCAGTGTCAATCTTCTCGTTGGTGGAATGAGCTCCGTCATCACCCCTTCCGACAGGTAACAAAAGGACGTTGAGGTTGAGAATGTTGGCAAAGTCGAGGGTGACAGGGATAGAACCGCCTTCACGGGTGTAGTCGGGCACTTGGCCGTAAACAGACTCGGTAGCCTTGTGCGCCGCTCGATAAGAGTAGTGCTTTTTTTTGGGTCAGTCTTTATCATCCACTTGCATTGTTGCCAACCGTGCTCACATTGGGGTCAGCCTGAAAGAAAACGATTGTCAGCCTCTTTACATTCATCAACACTCGCCGGGGGCATAACTCACAATCCAAGGCTCACCACCGTGAGTGAGATACACCTCCATCTTGTTCTTGGAACCAAGTTTTTTGAATTCTTCCTCAACGTACTTGACGACGAGGTCAGTCACACTGGCAACAGTGAGGTTGGGTACAAGACGGATAGAGAATTTGCCTAGACACCCCCCACGTCAATATGATACAAGTGTAATGACAACAAGCGGAGGAAAAGGGTAAGAACGCACCCTTGACACAGCAGGGAATCACAGTCTTGGAACCGGGGGCGGCTATGACCATTTAGTCAAAAAAAAAAAAAGGTCACCAGCTAAAGCGCGCGAGTTACTTACAAAAGGCACCTTCAATACCGTGCAAAGACAATGAAGGGTTCCTCATCCTTCCCATGAGCTACAGCCCGTGAGCAAACAATGAACCAAAAAAAACCGCGTTTCAAGAGTCCAAGAAACCCACAGTCGTAACAGTGTCGTCGGAGATGGTGACCTCACCACCAACAGCGGCATGAATATCTTCCATCTGGAAGTGGATAGCCTCAAACTTGGCTCGCTCATCGTCGGTGACAGGCGCGATGAGGTCCTTGATACCGGTAACGAGGATCTGGCCGTCGGGAGTGACAAGCTTGGACACTATATATAACACTCGTCAGCTCTCTCTCTGTGTGTGTTTCCCAAATTGCTTACTGAGAGCGATAAGATCCGTCATCGGTTCGTGGACGGTACCGCCAAAGACACCAGAGTGAAGATCCCTGTCAGGCCCAGAAATCTTGATCTCGTAATAGTTGATACCTCTGAGACCATAAGTGAGACAGGGGGTCTTGGTGTCAAGCCAGTAATTGTCTATATTCGATTAGCGCGCGCTCGCAACAACGGATAAAAAGTAAAAACATATATATATACGTACCAGAAATACACATGCAGTCAACACCGGCGAAAAACTTGTCCTTTTCAGATTCAATAAACTTGTCCAGGTTGACAGAACCATTCTCCTCCATACCCTCAAAACAGACTTTGAGGTTGACAGGAAGCTCGATACCAAGCTTCTTGTGCGCCTCGAGGACGTTTAACCAGCCCATGACTGGACCCTTGTCATCGGTTGAGCCACGGCCGTAAAGTCGGCCACTGCCGTTGGGATCGGGGGTGAGCTCAAAGGGAGGGTAGAGCCAGCCGTCTTCGAGTAGAGCGGGTTGGACATCGTAGTGGCCATAGACGAGGAGGGTTTTCTAGTGTCACGTCAGTTGATAGTCAGCGACAAAGTCGTACAAAGGAAGGGTTTATACACCCGCTGTGCACTATCTATGCCCGGGGCAAAGAGGGGAGGGACATCAAGACATATGAGGGAGACCGTGCCACACACCTTCTTGGGGTCTTGGCCAATCTGGCCGATGATGACAGGAGGGAGATCAACTTCCTTGCCCTCAAGGGTGTGAGTGCCAATAGCCCGCTTCTCTGCCTTGACACCAAGAGAGGTGAGCTGCTCGAGGAGGAACTCGCCCATAGCCTCGACATCCTTGACGTAGCTGCCCACAGCTGTTAGCAATGTGCGTCGCGAGTACAAATACGTGTGTGTGTCAGTCCTCACCTGAGGTTTCCGGAGACACTGTTCACCTGATGTGAGCACGAGAGACTTGACACTTGACCGGGAACGTACGAGGGAATGGAGACGGCCTTTGAGAGCCTGTTGATGTAGTCGTCCTTGTGGTCGTCGACGTACTGGAGGAACTTGGGATCGGCCATTGCTGTGCTTGTGGGATTTCCTGGGAGAGTGGAAAGCGGAAAATATAAAGTAAAAAAAGGATAAGCGGCGGAGAATCAAGGATGGAATAGACGATCACCCATACGGTCACCTCGCGCATCCCATAATAATCAACGGAGCGACGCCCCACGCGGGTTTCGGTTACTCTCAGGGAAGTCATCTTCTGCACACCGCGTGGCCTCCACCGCCCCGTCGGCCATCCCCGACTTGGGTGACTGGACTCCATCCTGGCGACTGTCTTCCTCACTGACGAATCCCATCTCCCTTCGTTCCTTCTTCTTTCTCTTCCTTCCTTCCAAATCGTTGTGACCTCCCGCCAACCGACTCCAATGGCCAACCCTTTCTCACTCATTAACGCCCCACGGCCAGATGTAGGTGCTCTGCCAACCCAGCCTTTCGACTAACATACATCCTCGTCGTATGCGACTGGGTATAATAGGACGGCAGCCCACCGCGCCAATCAGGTTCATCCAAATTCGTCATCCTCGGGCCGAACATTGGACAGTACTTTGAAGTATCAAGCTCAGAAGGATCCAGCTGCAGTTCTTCGCCTTCCACTCCGTCGCATTCGCCTAACCGTCTCAATCATCAACACTCATTTGACACTTCTAAAAGCCGTTCACCCTCTCCGACTGAATGTGACGAGATTGACCGGGTAGAATATTCATCTCCAGCCATAGAAATGGAAGCATGCCAAATGTCGGGCTGGGACAGTAGTGTCTCCGAGTTGTCAGAGGGCGACTCGGAGACAGAGACTTCCGTGATTATTACCCCTGATAGAGATATTCGGGATGGTCAAAGTCAGCGCTTGGATATCCGGGATATCGTAAGGTGGAAATACGCTTTGATAAGCCTTGTTAAACATATGTTTCATAGGCCTTACTTCTCAAACAGACCTCCATCAAATCTGAACATCCGGCTTTGAGACCGAATCGCTTATTATCTTGCCGTACAACTTCGAGCCATACGGTGGTACCTCGTGACTTTAATCGTCGCTGTAGCGAATCTTGCTCTGTTACATCGGCCTCAAGCTCTAGTTTTCATGCCCCTCAGCCGGGAGAGTTGAACCAACATGGAGATACTGTGGCTTGTGAAGCTTGCGGTAGAGGCACGACAATCACTAACGCAAAAAAGATTATGCCTTGTCAAGTAAACCTCTTTTGTGCTTTGCTGTTTCCCATTGCTGATTATAATGGTGAAGGATGTCACGTGTGCCTCTTGCTTCTCATCTACCCTTGGTGCTGTTACAGTAACCCAAAGTCAAGCCAAATGTCCTGTATGTTTCTGCTTAATCGATACCTTTGAGGCTGTCACTTTGGAAGACATCGTGAAGCTCCAACACTGTTCGGAAAAGAGTCCCACGACCACGCTGCCCTCACCATTCGAGCATGGACTTGGAGTCGGACCCGTAGTAATGAGAATCGATAACGTGGCATGGGCAAGTTAAACATCAAAGATGTAATGAAAGCCAATAGCTAAAGATATCAGGACATCACTCCGGCCATTGTTGAGGCCTTCCTTCCGAGAAATTCGTTATCTCACAGTACCCTTCAACCAATCCATATTCTCCTTGACAGATTCGACGGGCGTACTAAGGACTACCTGGTACGCCCCCTTTTAAAGTCTGCTGCTGTGCTGAATACTCGCTTCGAAAACAGTATATCGAAGCCGCGACACCGCAAGCCGCACAAACTATACTCAAGACCTGTCAGAATACTTTCTTGTCCGGAGGAGCGCTCACTTCGGGAAGGAGACGGCCTGTTACTATCACTCCCGTATCGCATTCGGAGCTCATAGAAGAACTGCGTCCACATTCGGCTCAGGAACTCCATTCGCTACTCGCTCTTTGTCAAGCTGCTATAGACTCGAATTCTGGATCCAAACAAAGTACTTCAAAGTATATCAAGTCTCGCCATGGGCCATACTACGCCTTGATGTCAACAATGAGCAAAATGAATGGGGAGCAAAGTCCCTCTTACTGGGACATGTTCTGTAAGTGGAATTTGAGTATGGTCGTAGAGCTCTTGTGTTAACCAATGTGGCTGGTTTCACAAAGACGTCGCCTCTGGTAAGAAGGACTTTTTGGACTTTTCATCAGGTCCTTTATGGCATTCGCTGACCACTTGACCGCTGTTCATGATGGGGCTAACAGGAGCCATCTCCGCATTAAGTAAAGCAATAACTCGCCAGGCCTACTTTCGTTCCTCACAAGGCTCCCCTGCTCGCTCATATCCCACCGACGCCATAACTCTTGTCTCTGAGGAAGATCTGCTCGTACGCAATAAATTACTGATGTTGTTCGAGAAGTGTTTTGGTATGATGCCAAGAGCTAATTAACTCAGAGGATCACTATATCATCGGGGTGTACAGGAATTTGTACTTGCATCATAACTGTCGCTAATGTTGTTTAATCTGTTGGACTCTTCGTGTCTACTTCACTATCGGAACCTCCTTATCTCGTACCATATTTTTCTCCGTTCTACCGTATTCTTCACATGTATCTGCATATCAACGTAACATACAATTTCCAAGATACAACAGGAATTCAAACAAGAAAAATCAGATCCTCAACCCCGCACCAAACTTCTTTACACAGATAAGGTTTACCTCATCTCTCATTTGTCTCCATATTCTCCACCATTCCCTTCCAGCCTCACTCGCACCCTCGTTTAACCCTTCGTCCTGTGCCCACTTTTCTTTTATGATCATTCTCATCCATCGCAACACCTCGACGACTTTCTCAACTCCATCCCCAACCCTGCCCTCGCCATCATTCAAACATTTTTTGAGAAATGCAGCCACTTTAATAGCATCCTTATCTGCCGGCGGACTATCTTCTCTGGACTCGATCCATAATTCAATAGTCCTGAGCACATCGGGAAGCTCGGTCGAGTTCATGAGAGCGGGTTTGGGCGGCCTGATGATCTTGACACTCTGTCTCTGCTGCGGCGGGATTGACCGTGATGTGGAGCGGCCTCTGTACGCGCCGACACCTCCCAACTTGACAGGTGAGACACTGGTACTCGTCCCTCTTGATCTGGATCTATCCCCAGGTTGAAAGAGCGCTTGTCGGCGCCGGGCATTTTCTTCCTCTTGAACAATAACTTCCTTGCGCATGGCCTTCGGAAGGGCTAGCAAGACATCTGGATCAATTCCAAGTGAGCGAAGGTAGGCTAGAGTATACCCTGGAACAATTTGATCCTCGTCGAGTTCCGCTTTGTTGTCCGATCCCGTACCCTGCGGGGACGAAGTACTAGTGAGATCGACAATCGTTGACTTTTGGTGTCGAGTTTTGTCAAGTTCGACTTCGACGGTCTTCTCCCGAGCCTTTGACCAAGCACCGAATAACGGACCCTCGGCCACCATGCCTGCTTTCATCTGAACCTTTGTTTTAGGCCGTAACTGGCGTGTAATGTGGGCAGCCTCATTGGGGCCTCTGAGCTTAGAGATGGGTTTTTCGGGAGAAGTATCTGCTTGAGGAGAAGGCGGTCGAAGCGAGCGTGGGGACTCAGCTTTGAGAGGAGGGGTAGAAGAAGGAATGGAGATGATCTCCAGGGGCGGCGTTCGGGAAGGCTGCACAGCAACTGCTTTCGTGGCATTTGAATTGTTAAGTGCGTGGTCGCGGCAAACTTCAGAAGCGAGAGAAGGCGGTAAAGCTGCTAAAAATTCGGCATCCAAGCCATCTATTTCTGTATTCTGAGCTTGTGCTGGAAGCCGAGAGGGACCAGCTACAGGTTCTGTGTCATTCTTTGACTGCTTTGCGAAGTTGAGAGTCCTTTGTCCCGCTGGTCTATCAACTTGTCCTCTTTCTGTTCCTTCAGTATCAAGTTTTGTAACCTGTATACCCACTCCTCTTAATTCAACAGGGTCAATGCTCAAGGACCGCAGAAGTTTTACACCTTCTGTTCCCAAAACTTTCGGGTCATCCGTTGGTCCGCCGCCAGGAGCAGAAAGAGTAGAAGAGCGGTTATACGTTTCACACCATCCGTGCCCCAAAAACTAGGAGTTGCTTGTCAGCAGGCGCAACAACATTTCAAACCAGATGTACGCACTTTCGGTGGTTCTACAGGCGCATCTGGATGTCGCTTTAATAATTTAAGGGTGATCTGCCTGCCCTTGACTCCGACATTCTTCATGCGCTTGGACACTTCGGCTGCCAGATCGTGGACATATTGCTCAGCTTGTACTTGCGTTTGAAATCGTATTCCATACTATCATCCCGTCAGTCCTTACGCAAAGTCCAAGGGGGAAGGTGAAAGTCTCACATTCATTTCAGCACTAACGCTCTTCCTGACTTTATCCCCTTCTAGCTTCCTCGAGTCTATTCCCCTCAAGTAACCCCACAACATCTCACCAGTTTTCTCACCTAGAACACTCTTCCATCTTCCTTTACTTATATCCAATAGTTCGCCAGCCTTTGTTGTTTTAAATGCTGCTTCCACTTTGGATTTGGTAGAGTACCCAACAGAAGGGAAATCTTCAACTGAAAGGCGATGGACAAAGGAAGGTATGGCTTCTGAAATGAGATGGTAGACACCAGCAGGCTTCGCATGCCTTGTTGCCAACTTGGCAAGGAGAATATTATGGGCAATACCGATGCTCACTAAGTTCTGGCTTGAGCCACTTCCTAGTGCTGAGAACTTACGGGCTTACCTTCGCATCCGTCCGTGACTTCCCTAACATCATCTCTGATCTTTTCTGCCAGCTCTACAGCCGGGTCCCTTTCTTCTCCTTTCTTCCCAACAGCTGTCTCCTGTGGCAACGCCGCTCTTGCCGCCACATGGCTTGTTACATCAATAAGTGCTTCATCAACACTCACAGCCTGAAGTTCGTCGGCATAAGCCATCAAAACGGTGTAAAAGGCTAGTGAAAATCTTTTATATGTTTCAAATTCGTATCTGACAAGACGACAGGGTCAGTGGATGAAGAGGCTTTGGGAAAGAGCACTTACGGCATTGTTTTGAGGTCGGGTCCTACCAATTCCCTGGCCCTGCCCAAGCTCATTCCATTTCGAACCCCCTTCTCCCTCGCTTCATATGAACAGCTTGCAATTTCAGAAGTACTTCCCGCACCTCTTCCTGATGAGTGACACACCACTGTAGGCTTGCCTTTAAGGTGTGGGCGGGTCGCAAGACCACATGAGACAAAAAAGGCATCAAAGTCGACATGAAAGATGACACGGTTGGCGGAATCAGATGGTACTGCAGGAAGAGGAATCGACGGCAAAACGGATTTGGCGAGGGAATGGACGGCCTGACCGTGCTCTTCTCCCCCTTCAGCAAGCTCCTTCACCGCAGCTTTCGCCAAGGCTTCTTCAGATCTCTTTTGTGCATCTCTGACAAGCACCTTTAATTCAGCCTTCCAGGTGGATAGATGATGCAATCTGCTGTTTTGATAATAGCCATCAATGAACCCTCCAGCATTCCCCTGCTCGGCAGTATTTTGTGCTCGCCACGTATCCGACTGAAGGGCTTTTGCGGCGTGTTCATTGGACTCCTTTTTATAGTAATGCTCCCATGCTCCTTCAGGTTTTTGGATTTTTGGAGATACCGGTGCTGAAAAAGTGGGGGATGGTGGTGGTTGGCCAGGGGAGATAGGAATAGGTGCGTGACGTTGTTTGCGGGGGGTTAAGAGGCGCTGAAGCTGCATGGGAATGGGCTTGGTGGGTGTGACATTGATCTAGTCCTTTCATCAGTAGATGAATAAGAAGCGGCTCTAGGACGTGCTTACAACTTCTGATGGTGCGTTACGTGCTGTATCTTCATCCACAGGAGCAGCCAGTTTTTTATCTATGGGATCGTTACTTGATTCCTCTATTGGTTCCACGAAATCCTGTCTGGCTTTGGCTTTTTGGGCAAAGAAACTTTCTAAACCTTTTGCGCCCGCTTCTGACCCTTCACCATCAGGTTGCAGCCTCCATTTCCTCCAGTCCAATAGCTTGTCCTGCCGACAACTTTCAACCACCCATCCCTCTTTCACCACCTTGTGCCTTTTAAACTCTTCATGCTTCTTCAGGGTCAATACAGGTGCAATAATATAGTCGACCATTGTTTTGTTTCTCAAGACTGGGTAGACCGTCCCACCACGTTGAAGCAAGAGCTTTCGCAACTGCTCCATTGAAGGCTGGGTATTCCCGTTGATATAGAAGGACAATCCCGCGAATATTTGAGGAAGTGTTCCAGAAGCTACTGAGGCCGCAATGCTAGCATTCTGCGCTTGAACCTTGATCTCCTTTTTGCGCATGTAATCTCCTATATCCCCAAATCTATTGGGTGCATACTCGGGGTTCGCTAAATAAGCCTGTGGATCATCGGGGTCAATGTCCTGGGGATTAGGGAGAAATGTTAAGCCATGATCCGGTGACTTTGTGGAAGTGCGAGGGCGTTTGGGCAATGGCGAGTCATCCTGTACACGAGAAGAAACCTCTCCTGTATCGGCTTCGGCCGGCGAAGAGCGAGGATGCTTGTGGTCAACTGGGGGTATAGGGATGTTGGCAGCTTCTGCCCAGAAAGACGGAGATGAGATGGGGAAGGAAGAGGAAGGATCTGAATCCTTTCCGGCTGGTTTATTCTCTGGTGTAGGCATGAGCCATGTTGTGGAGATGATTTGGGAGATAACGATAAGATACGGGATGTGTTGTAGGAGGACCGTGACGATCGACGAGAAGTGTAATAATGCCCGTTTTAACGAATAGCAGCGTTTTCTTCCAGCATCATCATATTTAATAGTGACTGGAGTTGACTGGACTTTCGACCCCTGTTCGACCCCCTCCTCCTCCTCTTTGCTCCTTGCTTCGCTCTCAAGTTTCAAGACTGGTTTGAAGTTGTTCCCAAAAGTAGCTTTGAGTTTGAAGTTCCCAAGGAGGAGCCTTTGATGTGTCTAGGATAGTTGGATCTTGGATGTGCATGATCTCTCGCTATGATCCGACGTGCTTATTGTTCGCAGCATGCGGCACGAATAGGATACGTAGATACTACGTACCTTCGTTTAATTATTACTAATTTATTATGTCGGTCGTCGTATTTTATTCGCACATACACATTTTTGCACTGTACAGAAGATCATATTATCTCTACCAGGCTTCCGTCGGAACGGAATGGATTTTGGGACCGGAAATATATAACCCTCAAGACCCAAGAAGAACACGTCCGTGTCCTGTCATGCCTGGAAGGCGTCAAGCGAATAAAAATAAGAGATGGATAGAAGATTCTGCATGCGGTACCTGGCAATCGTGGGCGAGTCCGAAGAGCGATTCGGGCTTCGACCCAATCATCCGAATCCTCAATTTCCAGAGATTTTAACTTTATTAGATGATGGTGAATGGTGGATAGATTGCAACGATGCCGAATGCTAATAATCCGAGATCCAGGTCCCAAGACACATGCGTGGAAGTCGGGACTTGAGGAAGATGTGCAGTGATAATGTCTGGCATTGGCGATTGACAAATTGCCAAGAACGTCGGATGCGTAGCGACAGTGGCGAAGATCAGAAAGTCCGCATATGCATTTATCATGTAATCCGTCGTCGGTGCATCGTCATCTCGGCGGGTTTGATCAGGGTATGCGAGACGGGAAAACGGCAGAAAAAAAACAACGGAAAAACCAACTGTTAAAAAGATGCAAGGTACCGGCTGTGTACAATTATTTTTAATACATAGGTCCCGGAGAAAAAATTATAGTAAATAAATAAGTAATTTGAAATGTACTGTTAAATAAAATTAGGGGTGATTTCGGCAGCGTCGGTTCGAACAACAATCCTGACAACAATCCTTCTTCTTGATCCTCGATACAATCTACTCAATCATCGTAACCATGCGACATGCGACAAACTAACGATGATGGACGATACTCTCAGCATTCAATACCTCAGACACCCCCCAATTTATCAGTTGTGTTTAGTCTTTGGGCAGGAGAACTCCATCCCTCATCATCATCAACAGTTTCCAGTTTCAGCAAGGAGCCAAAAAAGCCGACGCATTGTGGTTTGCCTTTTTTCGTTGATGGCATACCGCAGGGTCGCATTTTTAATCTCTTGCCCACATGTCTCGCGAGCTTGTACTCAGTATTTGATATGGGTCAGGATCAAGCGAAGAAAACGAATAATAAGATAACTGGTTGTCACTAGTTAGTTGCTAAAATTAGAATTTGTGCCTGAGGATGAGCGTTAACCATATGAAGTGTTGGAGAAGAAATGAAGATTTCTTCCAGCAGTTTGTTAAAGATGAACAGAAGGACGACTTGTGCAGTATGTTGCTTCTACTACCGTTAACTGGGACTCCTTCTGGACGACAGTCATGGTGGAGAATCTGAACAACAGAACAGTCAATTGTTCAACTGCAACACTTCCTTCCTTCATAGTAACCCGCAGACGATACTAGTAGCTAATGCTATCCAATAGCCGGCAGATTGCATAGAGGTAAAATAGCACCATAGACACAGAAAGAATCTTCTCAACAGCGTTTAGACGACCGATTGTTTAGAAGAGGAGTAGTGATGGTTATTAGTGGTTAATGTGCAGTAAAAGCCAGAAGATTAGCGTCATCTTCCACGATCGCAATACACATATTCAGCAAACAACATAACGTAACATGGGTCATAATTGGACAAATAAGCGATGAGCAGGGCATGTGCAGTGTGGACATGACTACGGAGGCAGCAGTAAGACGGACGCAAAGAGACAAAAGCAGCAGTTTGCTTTTTCTTATTTCAGGAACAAAATACCGGATTTTCGACGTGCCTTAGATTGAGTTTGTGTTATCGTCTTTTGTCTTTTGTTCTCGGTTTCATTCTGTCTTTCCACCCTTCGGCTTCCTCCCATCTTGCTTCACTTCCGCCCTATGCTCCATATAATATCCCTTGCCCGTGCCTCGCATGCACTTTCCGTACGTTGTCGATCTCTCTTTATGCGCGTCACCTTACCTTAAACTCACTCGCCCTGGTAGCCGTGTTCTATTTGCTGTGGGCATAGCTTGTAGTATAAAAAGGCTATGGATCTGCCTTCCAACAGCTGAAACAAATGCTTCCGTGCACTGATACTTGTCCACACGGTCCAAGCGTATTTGCTTGCTGCTGTCACAGGAATAAAAGGCTGGAGGCTGACGGCTACCATCACCCCCATTAATTAATCATCCAGAAAACCATCTGCATACATCTTGATTTGATTTCTCGTCACCTTTACACCCAACCTTACCGACTTGCTCTACAATAGCATCCCGCATTCTACCGTCTTCAATCTTCACTCCTTTGCCCCTTCGCCTACGACGGCGAATCGCGAGCTCGTGACCCGTGAGTAGCGAGTACTTCACTTCTGGAAGTGACGGGCCCCCGCTCGACGTTCGACAGGTCCTTTGGCCGCGTCCTTCAACGGCTGAGTGTCGGTGCCGCATGGGGCCGCACACTGTGTATCTACATATATTTCATGCTGATTCTTGTCCCATCTCCCATTGCAGACCCCTTTTTTTCGTCGTCACTTCAACCATCTTTTTCCCATCGTCCACCTTATCTCATTCACCATGGGCTGCACTCAATCTACCGAAGACGCTGCGGCCAAAGCGAGTAAGTTGCGGACCATTGCGCCTCGCAATGTGTAACTGACGAAGAGCGAAGGGAGTGCCGAAATCGACGAGCAGCTGAAGAGAGACCGTGCTAATTTGAGAAATGAGATCAAGATGCTTTTGCTGGGCGCGGGTGAATCAGGAAAGTCAACAGTGCTCAAACAGATGCGTCTGATATATAACAAGTGAGTACTGTCAGTAGTCGATTCACAAAACTGTCACATCTGACGGGCACTTTCATAGACCGTATGATGCGGAAGAAAGGGACAGCTATCGTGAGATTGTCTACTCTAACACTGTCCAATCCATGCGAGTTCTTTTGGAAGGTGTGCAGTTTATGGACATCCCCATTGACACCTCAAACCAATCTCGATGGGAACTTATCATGGCTGCACCACCCCAAATAGAAGGAGATGTCTTCCCTCCCAAGTTGACGGACGCGGTAGCTGGATTATGGAAAGACTACGGCGTGCAGCAAGCGTTTTTTAGAAGGAATGAATTGCAGCTGAACGATTCTGCACCATAGTGAGTGGTAAAGTCTTACCCGTAACTCAGATGAATGCTAACGGTCATACAGCTACTTTGATGCTATTGCCAGGATCGCCCAACCAAACTACATGCCTACAGATCAGGACATATTAAGAGCCAGAGTCAAGACCATCGGAATCACGTTAGTATCAATAAATTACAAGGACGCATAGCAGACAGGAGCTGATTTATCTATGCGCAGCGAGACCCACTTCAAGATCGGAGAGCTAACGTATAAACTCTTCGATGTTGGTGGTCAACGGTCGGAACGACGAAAATGGCTGAATATCTTCGACTCTGTCACCGCGCTCGTTTTCTTGATCGCTATCAGCGAATGTGGGTATCTCCTGCGATGTATTTAGACTCATAATTGACTTTTCGACCTCACAGATGATCAAAAGCTATATGAAGACGAGACTGTCAATCGTATGCAAGAAGCCATGACACTCTTTGAATCCGTCGCCAACTCTCGATGGTTCACCAAGACTTCAATTATCCTCTTCCTTAATAAGATTGACATATTTCGTGAAAAGCTGCTTGTATCACCTTTATCAAATACTTTCCCCGACTTCAGAGGAGGTAATGACTACGATATGGCTTGCTCCTTCTTGCTTGAGAAGTTTGTGGGATTGAATAATAACCCTTCAAAGAGCATCTATGCTCATTACACAGATGCCACGGATACCAAGGCTCTGAAGTTCGTCATATCTGCTATCAAGTGAGTAATTAAATCCTCGTCTGTCGATCACCTACTGACCGATCTTCCAGCGACGTAATCATCCAGGTCAACCTTCGAGACTGTGGTCTCCTCTAATCCCGTCAATCTGCAAGCATCTTACCCTTACCTACTAGGGGCGCACCATTTCCCTTCCTGCTTGTACATATAGTTTTTTTATCATCTTTCTGTAGATTTAAACTTCCTATGTCAGATACTTCCGTATGCATTTCGCTTCTGCAGTTTTATCAACTCCTACTTCTTGAAAGAAGATACTTGACGGCTATTGCGGAGCTTGCTGTCGAGGAGATAAATAGCTTGGGAGTTGTTGAGTCTCAGTTGTTGAGGGTATGCATTGTCCATTACTGCACCAAACTCCGTTCAAATTCATATATATTCGTGTGGATAAGTTATATTGTCCACATTCTACAGTTCGTTTTATGTATATGCAGTATGCAGCTTTTAGGCCACTTGCGGCTCGTATAGAGCAGAAAAGGATGGTCAATGAAAAGAACAATGACGTCTTCGCATTCATGGCACCCATGGCCGGCAAGTCATTTATACCACTAGGTATTGATAATTAATACTGCTTCTTTTCGCAAATGCTGTGGCCTTCTAACTCTTTTCCTAGTGATTATCTACAATTGGTCTACCCGTAGTCCTCATCTACTAAAATCATGTCTGAAGCACCTTCTAAATGGGTCCCTCTGGAGGCTTCTCCGGATGTAAGTTCTATCCATTGCGTTCAAAGTTCGCCACGTTCCCTCGAACGCTTACCAGCGCTGTCGAATAGGTCTTTAACGCCGTACGTCACACCGCCATTACTGCCCAATTAGTGCGACGAGGATTACATTTACTGACACACTTCACACCTAGTGGTCTGAACCTCTTGGTCTTCCTCAATCCCTCGCATTCCAAGACCTATTCTCACTTGACCCTTCTTTTTTGTCCTTCATCCCAGCCCCTCATCGAGCGGTGTTACTCCTCTTCCCTTCAAAAGGAAAACTACAAGAAGAGAGAAGTAAGGAAGATCGAGACGATGGCAAGCAATTTAAGGGTGAAGGAATTTGGTGGATCAAACAAACTGTTGAGTACCTGTATCAATAATTGCCGGATGACTAACACGTGATGAAAGATTCCTAATGCCTGTGGTTCTATCGGTCTCCTTCACTCTCTACTAAACTTACCTGAGCGAGGTCCAGACGCTTTGAGCCCCGACTCAAAACTTGCTCAGTTCAAGGCAGAGTCTTTGCCTTTAACAGGTACGTTATTCCGTTATTCATTGTTCGTGCGAATTGGAAGGTATCTGACATATTTCCGTTTACACAGGTCTCGAAAGGGCAAAGCTTCTGGATGAAACCACCTTTTTCACTGAGGCTCACACAAGTGCCGCTTCAACAGGGCAGTCTGTCGTTCCCACTGACCTTGATGTTGACGAGCACTTCATTGCTTTTGTTGAAGGTGTCGACGAGAAAGGGTGGGCGCGCCTCATGTCATAGCGGCCTGTGTCCTCCACGACTAACTTTCATGAAATGATTAGGGAGAAACGTATTGTAGAACTTGATGGTGGCAGAAATGGGCCGCTTGACAGGGGAGCATCTAACAACTTTCTCGAGGTGAGCAATAACTGTGCTCGTTTTACTATTACACAACAGCTGATCAATAATCGTGTTGAAGGATGTCGCCAAGGTAGTTCAAGAGAAGTATTTCGAGAGAGCAGAGGGAGATGTCAACTTCAACATGATTGTACTGGCGGGTAAATCTGATGACTGAAAGAGTTGATTTTGTCCCGCGTATAATAATACAATATATGTAGCAAAATTGACCACTGAAATTGGAATTTCGCATATGTACAACTAGGGTTCACCGATATATCACAACGTTCACAAGCTAAAACGCATTTACGAGATATAAACCTTCCTGAGCCTTCCAAAAGCGCAACTCTCCCTTGTTCTAGGGCATGTAACGACATCAAAATTGTTCTTGGCCATTTCGGCTAGTGCCTAATAACTAAGTCAGCATACTTATAGCATATTTCGAAATTTACCTTTGAAGAATACACGTAGCCATTGGGGAAAGCCAAAGGCTCGTTCTCGCTGTCCATGACTTGGCCACTGATTCTACAGACGATCGTGGAATTCACATGATGGCTCATTGGAACCTCAGATGCCAGAACCCTCATGTTCTCATCGCATGTAGGACAGTCAATATTTCCAGTAACGGCTTCAGGATGAGCATGTAAGTCCGTTGTTGGCGATGAAGGAATCCCGCCAAGAGGTGCTGTCAGGTGAGTGGACGAAGCCGGCGAAAAAAGAGTGGTTTCAAGATTGTGCAACGGTGGGACAGCAGGAAGAAGAGGGACAACTGGATTTACCGACGTGTTGTCGCCACCTGTACTCTTATTGGGGCGGACGTTTTGTACACATGACGGTAGACGAAGAGAAGCAAGCCCTGCGGATAACGCAAGAGCTAAAAGAGATTGAGAAGGTTGCGCATATAAGTCGAGAAATGTCTCCCGGAATTGATCCCGCACAGCTTCCCAGCGAGATTGGTCGTATAATTTCTAATATGAATTAATGTCAGTTAGTGTTGTTGTTCCTAGAGGCTGCAAAGAAGAATCGATGTCTCACCCGATAAGGAGCCACTCCAGTTTTTTCACCAAAAGCCAGCAGACTCATTCCTTTTTGGAACTCCGACATGTGAGCGGATGCCCATCCCGACAAGTACTTCCGAGCATATGCGATAGCTGTAGTGATATCACGCTTTCTACAAAGCTCTATAAACTCTTGAAGACGGAGCGTGAACTCGAGATTGTTCTAAAACGTGCGTTAGTAGATTTGTCAGCATGGATTACCCAGTAGAAAAGGACTGAAACAAGTTTACCTTCGTCTTTTTTAGAGTGCCTCGATTCTCACCACACCATGCCAAACCTTCGGTACATGAGTGTTTTTCAACAAGGGCGTTCTCGATCTTGGCTAGTTCTGCAAAAAGTTTGATGTCCACCAGCTCCTATTTCAAAGTAAGACGGATAACATTCTATGGTCTAAAGATATACGTACCTCGATACCTTGACTGGTGGCTAAAGCGGTTGCGCTATTCAATCGTCCTTTTCTAATCAAATAATCAACAATGTACCTGTCCAGAGTACTCGAATCAGGCGTGGGTTCAGACTTGTCCGCTCTAGAAAGTTTCATCAGAGACAGACAAACTGACGATGATTGGAGAAGTCTTACTCGTTAGAGGGCAGTGGAGTAGCATCTTCCTCATCGATTTGCATGTCATTACTGGCCGCATCTGCTTTATCAGCTTTGGAAGCTGCAGCCCTGTTACTTTCTCCTTTGGGCTTTGTCTTTTTGGAAGGGGTTGTAGATCCTGGAAAATTCTGTTCCAGATAGTCCAGTCTTGCCCTAAGGGTATTGGGACGAGAAGCTGATGGCTGTAGGTCGTCTAGCTGTGGTGGGCAAACCGGAATGAGTTTTGTTCTGGCATTGATATGCTTGCAAACACAAACCTTTCGTTTCAATCCATTCGCTCTCTCTGTTACCTGATCAACTTTCTTCACAATCTCCATTCTTCCCTCATCGGTGATGGATCCTTTTTCCATAGATTTGAGGATCGCTTGAAGACCGCTCTAAGGGCCAAGTCAGTGTCGTTGACAAGCGCGGACCAAAGTAGTTTGCGTGCAACTGCTCACATTGATGGCATTAAAATCCTTCTCTACTTGCCTTTGGGCAGATCTATGGCTTCGTCTGAGGAGCTCATACGATGTCTAAAGATGCATCGGCAGAACTCGTGGTTAGAGGTGAATGCCGTGGCAAGCAGTGGAAGGAACCTGCTATATACGCACCCGTATCAGAGGTTCCTCAAGAAGAAGTGGATTAGCAGGGTATGCTGGGGCCATTTGTAAGCTATCGTTTCCAGGGGGCTTGTGTAGTTAAGGAAATCAGCTGTGGGTTCGTCGACGATGGAGTAGTCGCAAGAGGAGTGAGAGGTTGTCCGATCACAGCGAATGATGCCAACGCGGACAGTGTGCTAATCTCCGCCATTCTCGGCCTTGACCGAGCCCTCCACGGTAACAACCACCCGACGGAGGCAGGGGAATCATCATGTCTCACGCACGAAAAGCTCAAAGCACGCCTCTTCCGCTTGTATTTATTCTGACCTTCCACTCAAAACCATTTCGTCATGGTCCTGGTTCTCGTCATTGGAGATCTTCATATTCCCAACCTCGTCCACGATCTTCCTGCAAAGTTTAAGAAGTTACTGGTATGTCTTCCACCTCTCCAACATGTCATCCATGCTTTCTCACTGCATCACGCATCATGTTGATACATCCTCTGCAGGTCCCTGGAAAGATCGGTCAAATCATATGTACAGGAAATGTCTGCGATAAGGAGACCTATGACTATTTACGGACGACCGCCCCTGAAGTACACGTAGTGCGAGGAGAATTCGACGAGGTATGATGAATAGATATTGGTATTACCAGACTAGGAGAGTCCAAAGAGCTCATACAGGATATTCCTAGAACCCTCATTTCCCCCTATCTCTTATAATTCAGCATCAATCACTTCGCATAGGCGTAGTGCATGGACAACAGGTTGTGCCTGCTGGAGACCCCGATATGCTTGCTGCTTTGGCAAGGCAGATGGATGTTGACGTTTTGATCAGCGGAGGGACACACCGGTATGATTGTTGGATAGCTTTGATTTGTCCCGTACGGCTGATGACTGTAACTGTCCGGCTAGGTTTGAGTCATTCGAATTCGAAGGTCGTTTCTTCGTTAACCCTGGGTCGGCAACTGGGGCCTGGAGTAGTCTCTGGAATGGGTAAGGTGACATGCTTACCAGAGATGTTTATTCACACACGTATGCTTATAGCGAGGTTACACCATCATTCGCCTTGATGGACATTCAAGGGCCCGTCATCGTCACTTATGTATATCAACTTGTAGACGGAGAGGTATGTCTGCAGGTTCTTACGTTTCCTTCGAAGCTTACTAGCAATCCTTAGGTCAAGGTTGACAAAGTCGAATATCGAAAACCTGACCCTACATCAGAGATTCAATCTCAATCAACGCGATCAGAGGTTGCTGCAAGGTGGTAGATGATATACTTAGAAGCGAAGCCTTGTCATTCATAAGACGGCAGGCGCCTTACAACGTGCTAGCAGCAGCCTGTAAATGAAGCCAACAGTCAATTTTGGTCATGCGACTCTTACAATGTCTTTGAGCAAAAATTCGCTCTGGCTCAAGGCCGTCCGTTCAACTGCAAACGAATATTCTTGACCGTGACGGTAAAGTCAAGTTCATTTCAAGCACTCGAATCAAAGAAATGCAGGACGCCGAGGTGTATTAACCTCTTTTATCTAAAAAGCAAACCAAGTTGTAAAACAAAGATATGACTTCCTTTGAAGGACACGAAGCTAATCCTCATCAAATACTCTCACCTCATTGAAACGTCTTGTCAAATGGTTTCTTTCTTTTTCCATCTGATAACTTTTGTTCCCAACTGATGTTCGGTTACTGCCCTCGAACTATCTATTGATCTAAGTTAAATAGTTTCTCAATGCTCTAACTTCTCATTCCCCACCTCTCTCCTTGTGAATCCCGCCCCCTTATGTTATTGTGGTGCTTTTTGGCGTATCTTACCTTGCGTTTCATCAGCGCCCATAACTTACCGTGTCCCATATCGTTCTCCCATCTCTATTCGCTCCCAGTCGTGGATCCGCAAATGAAAATAATGTCATGCATAACAGCGCCGTCTGAGTCTTTTCAGTCCAAATTATTTAGGTTTAGCTCCTGCAGTAGGTCCATCTGAAGTACCCGAGAACCGCTGTAATGAATGATAATTGCAAGGCTTGCCCTCCGTTATCATGTCGCAGAGTTCCCTTCTAGCCGAGAGGCGTGCGCGGTTAGTGTGCTATGGGCAAGTAGCTTTGCTGATAAATAATGATTCAGTGGTTCGCGAGACACTTGGCGAGACAGCAAGAGCTCGTGGAAAAGCTCGGTGAGCTGCAAATTCTGGATCACTATTCGACACCCATTCGCGCGGTCAAAGAAGGATTCACCGTTGGTGATACTGAAGAAATCAATTGTGAAGTTATCGTTACGACGAAATTCATGGTTTATGAATTTCTATGAATTTCCCCATGTATCTTTCAAAAGCAAACATTTCACCAAATTATATCATACTTCGTCTTCCAGATTCTGCTTCCCCAAAAGAATCCGTCTGCCTGTACTCTTGGCTCCCCTTACATAGTTCCACCATCTTCACCTTCTTGTCTTGATTCAAGGATGGGACAATCATCACCACATACTGCTGAGCAGGGTTTTTCCTCCTCGAAGATAGCCGAAACAACATTGTTAGAAGAGAGTCCCTTCGGGAACAGTGTATTCAGGACTTCATTAGGTTAGCCCCCTCAAAGTTTGACTCAGCAACTTGCAATCTCATGCGTTGTTCCTCTTGTCTTCTGGCGACGATCTGCCCTGGCAAATACAGGAAATCCCAGTCGCTTACTCTGCGTGACGGCTGCCACAAACGATGATGCTTTGCGTTCAAGACAGAGACTCCGTCCTAAAAGATAAGACCTTCGCAACAACAAAAAAGGCGAAGCTGGCGAGGGAAAACAACGTTCTTCGTTTTTAATAAGCTCAGATTGGAATGATACCTCATCTCTGCTGGAAGCATGATGATGGGCTTACGTAGCTGAAGGGTATGTATCGGAAGACGATGATTCTACCGAGTAGCTAGCTACACTGATAGGTCGTTAGACGGACAGTTAGTGGTGTACGTGTACAACTCAGGTCTCAAATCGAGTTGTGTTTATGCGTATCAAATATAGGCTTTATGAACGTAACTAACGAACAGTTATTTATGTACCTATCTTCCTTTGCGCTGTTAAGCACACCTATCAGGGAAGGGGTAACGTAGTTACTGCCACAAGCTCTGGATGTTCTTTCTTTGTCCATCTTGCTTCGTCCGTTGTAGTCGTAATAGTCATGGGAAAACCAACTTCTATATAAACATCCCTTCTAAGTTAGCTCAAATTGCACTACGTACAACGCGTTCGACGCGTTATGCGTTAAAGGCTACTCCGGCGGGCCTGAGGAGGGGGGCCGGCGGCCGATCAGGGATGACGTATCCATGTGTTGAACGTTATTACGTATCGATATTTCACACGCAGTCATCAGGCGGACAGCAGCGTTTTTATTATATTATTGCGTTGATGCATACACTGGCTTGTTGGATCCGCGATGTCCGGGCATGTTTTTAACACGGAGATTTTATACCATGAATGCTAATAAGTAATAATTGTCCGAAAAAGCCCCTCTTGTTGTATTTGTAGCTGCCCGCAAACATCTAGTTAAACCCCGCTCTGCCGTCCGCAGGCCTCCCAGTAGCGGCGCCAATGCCGGACCAACAAACGAGCGGGAACTACTTTTGGCGCCTGCCGCCCATGCGTCCCTTTTTCGGTAGTGACAGTCGTGATGATGAAATGATGATGTGAGATGCGTGATAAAATCATTGGCTCGGGCGGCCGTGCCTTATCCGGCAGAGAACTTATAAGTATAGGCTTTAAACGGTATTGCGCGCGGCAAAATGATGGAGCGAGAAGAACCGCGAAAACTCTTCAGGCCTGCTACTAGCGAAGCAGCCAACAACAAGCTGCCATGCAAACACAACCACCTGAAGCAACTTCATTCCTACAGGCGTTTGTTTGTGCTTCGTTGACCGCGCCGTGCTGGTGGGCGATTACTCGGAATTCCTACTTCATAAAGGCAGTTCTAGCCTTTAAGTCGTACATATTAATATCGGTTGATGGAGCTCCTCTTTTCAGAATTGCATCATACTGTCGATATTCTAGTGGCACGCGTGTAGCCCACTACTCCATAATAATAAGGGTCATGAAGACGTGTCATAGTCCTCCTAAACTAGATGAAAGGTGATAGCGCGTGCGTCGCGCTGGTGTATAATGTAGTAGTGACCAATGGTTCCTTTCATTCGCAACATCTTTTAGCACTCTTTGAGAAATGGACGGATATTGGATCTTGAAGACTGAGAGCTCAATAGATCATGCAAGGAGGCCAAACTTCATCCTGAATACCGTCGTCGTATCATTTTAGCATTTGTAAGTATTCTAATGCTGATGCAGTATCGTAGTCTTTAATAGTCATTATGATTATCAATACACTGGATTCGGAACGATTGATGGCGAGGTCCTTGGTCGTATCTTGTCCCATGTGATAGATTTCAGAAACGTGTAAGAAGATATGCAGTTAAACCAATTGAAGTAGTATACATCATGATCATTAGATATCGATAAACCCAAACTGATGAGAGTAATGTCTGTACAACATGAGAAAATGCCAGGGTATACAGTATGTACAAGATACACTATGAGATCCTCCTCTATGCAATGATAACCGTCCATCCTTTTACCAAACAGCCACACTGTCATCACCGCGCCTCACAACACTGACGCCTCGTGTGCGAGCAGTCGCCTCGAAAGCTTTGGTCATGTCAAATGATTTGGTAGAAGAGATAGACCGTGTAGTGGCCATCACTGTGATGGGAGAGGGGGTCTTGCAATCATCAGATGCTGGTGACGATTGTAGAGATGAATTGGCTGAACTTAAACGGGGTGGTTGAGGTGAGAGATGGGCATGGTGGGGAGAAAGCGGAGGTGATAGAAATGCGGGGGCCATCGGTGGAACATGCGAATAGCAGCGAGTTTTGTACGGTGACGGGACTGGTCGAATTGGTCTTGAAGACACTTGCGGATCAGGGGTGGTCTCGGGAGTAGGATATGAATTGCAAGGGCTGTCTGTCAAGACGATGTCTGACCTGCTTGAAGAGCTTGAGCTAGCCCTTGCCACCGCCCTCGGCCCGTGCAGCGCCCTCAGATCCATCTCAAACTCGAGCATCTCCCTCTCTCCAAAGTTGAGATTCCATTCCAGATACCCGCACATTTCTCTCTCCATCTGGTTTATTTCCTTTAGGGCAAACATCTTCTGAGCAACGATGCCCCATGACTGGTTGGAATAAGTATCATCACAGATGACTTTAGAGGCGATCATGAAAGCAGAGATGAAAAGTCGGTGTCCTGATGATCCACGAGCGGCAGGATATCGCCTCTTTAGGCGCTGAAGCAGAAGAAGAGCCGCAAATGTGACAACCGATGGGAGACGGGTTCGATGTAAGGCATAAGCTACGAAGTGAGCCAGGGTGGGTGTGGGAGCACCGGGGGTAGATGGCGCAGGAATATTGGGACATTGAAAAAGATGGGTGATCTAGGTCAAGTCGTAAGCTCATCTGTCAAGCAAATTGCCACCTGACAAAAACTCACGAATCGAGCGGCCAGAACGGCAGTTTCCTCATGACCATAATAAGGATCTTGTGATGAACGAGTAGGTGGTCTTGACGAAGATGCTGAAGCACTGGCAGAAGCTTTGACAGCTTTGCGAGAGGAGACAGGAGACGCTGAGTTGTGGCGGTACGCTGGAATGGCAGAAGCGGACATGGTGGTGTATATCTGCCGAGCAGGCTTGCTGGGAACGGAGGGATAGCGAGATGTATGAATTCGCTGAATATCGTCGTCGTTGGGACGGGGAAGTTGTGGTTCACGTGACAATTGCTAGGTGAGAATGAAGAGTCAGCACTTTACTCATCAAACGGATCTGTTATATATTGCCAACGGACAGAAATGAGACGAGACATGCTTGACCGATGATTCGGCAAAAAAGGGTACGATAAATGTAGACTCGGGCAAAGTCTAAGACTTGTCCTAAAGAGCAGAATGATAAAGACCTGAGAATACTGTGGATGTTGTGATTGAATCGGAATGAAAAGACGAAAAGGGGTGAGAGGATAGTGACACGACGCGGGCCGTGACCGCAATACGGTGCTTTGATACTCGGCGTAACAATAGCGCAAGAACCGAAGCAATGGAATCAAAGGCACCGCGCCCCAACAGCCTGAAACCGGAAATGGGCAAGTCGCGAAAGGGGGAGGGATTTGCACACCACTGACACAACAAAACGAAGCCCATCACGGCACTGGCACTACTTTCGCGAAGCAAAGGAGGGATCCCGTCCACATAGTAACAGTCCGTTATGACGTTGGCGTCGTGTGCGCTTTCCGGCATTCATTACTCCACACAACTTGGTGCGATTCTGGAAACTGGTGTATGCTTTTTACCAGTAGATTGCGCACGACGATCTCGTACCTCCAACAGCCACCGATACTGGCGTTCATGCTGGTTTGTATCTGGGCGATCGTTTCACGCGGCACGAAAATAGGAAATGAAAAAAAAAAAACGACGCCGCCGGAAGCATTCCATCTTGAGACCGCATGAGAACAGAGCGAAAGGACGCATACAAATCGGTCCGACGACGGATCAATAAAAAAGAAGGGCCGTTCTAAAGCCCCTGACCGATACGAGTATCCATGAAGTGGTGGAATTTGGTACACCAAAAGCAAAGTAGAATAAAGAAAGCAAGATGTAAAATAATACTCCAGCTCTCAGAGACTGGGAAACGCGGGACCATCTGGCTCCACTAACTTCACGACAAGCGCACGGCTCGAAAACAACGACAGACCGACACTGGTGTGGAATAAGAAACTTTGCTCACCTGTTGGACCGTTTGCCACTAAATCTCCATGCAGATGTAATCCGTGAAATTGAGATTAGCTTGGAATGAAAGCTGCTTGTTGCTGATTGAGTCGAGCTCGATTATAATAGGTGGCGTGGTTTGTTGAATATCGAGATGCCGTTGGCACAGTTCTATGCAGGTAGAATGGGAAATTGATGTGAATCTTTTATACACTTGCGAAAGCAAGAAGGCGACAAAGTGGGTAAAGACGAGCAGACGTGAACAGGTCAGCGAGTCAATAAAAGCCATTGTCTTTTAAACGATGGCATGGTCTCATTTCTATACTGGATTATTGAGTTGTCGTTTTCCTACTTACACCCACTTCGGCTACGGGGTCCGAATCCCATTTCGGGTGTACCGGATGTGAAGCGTAAACTGGTGGCTCGGCGAATCGGCGGACGAAGAGGGGGGTTTGACTTTTGTCGGCGTTCTGATTTACAGTGGAGTGGTATTCCGCGGTTTTTGTGGGACTGTGCTTATTTATAAATTTTTCCGTAAAAATGTCCGGTATTTCCATATGATTTTAGGTATGTTGTCCGGACTTTGAAGGCACGACAGGGCCCTCCCCTTTCCTTTTCCCCACATCCCTTAAAAAAAAAACACCCCAATTCCCCATTATTATTTACATTTTTTCCGTGCATCATCCCTGCTCCACGCACGACGCACCAAGCTCGCGCTCCACGCTCCACGCTCCACGATCCTTCCCCCCATCAGCCCAAACTAAGGATTTATTTAATTTTGAAGCCTTTATTAATTGCACAGTGGAGAGTACGGCGTGCATGTTATCGGGTTTCTGATGTTAGGCTCAGTCGCTATGTTAACGGAAGGGAGAGGATGTTAGTGAAGGGGGGAGGAGCAAAGACGTAAAAAGATCAGAAAAGAATAACGAATGGTTGCATGGAGTATGAGTATGGAGGCATAAAGTAAGAGGATAACGAATAAACGTTTGAGGATACGACGTGGTACGTGCGAATCATCCGTGTTCCCCAAACATAATAAAATGCAGTATTGCAGGATGTTAGAATTTAATTACCGACATGGTTAAGAATTGAGAAGCGAGGCCGGGAAGAAAGGCTTGGAAATCAGACAGAGACCAGGAAAGAAAACAGATACTTTTCCGGGATCGCAGGAATCCTCTAATAATCATCGATTTTCTTTCGGCTTTTGTCTGTTGTCCGGATACGATGCCGCCGCTCGCCCCGGGTTATCCGAAACCGGAGGGCGGATAAATCTCCTTGTGCTTTTTGTTTTATGTGTTATGTAATGTTTGAACCGATAACAGATCTGGGAACTAAAATCTGGGCGATCTTCGATCGATGCAACTTCCCAAGTTCAACCTCAAGCCTTCCTTGGAGGATGTTGGGTCGATGACAACGTGCAACGGCAGTAAGCGTATTACTACCGGATGTAGTCGCTTTGCGCAGGAGGGAAGTGGGATGAATACATACTTACACACTGTATTACTGCTTGTATCAGGTGTGACAGAAGGTCTTCTGAGATATGCCGTTCCTTCCGGTCCAAGAAGCACCAAGCAATCTCGGTATGCGGCGATTACTGTTTTTTTCATAGTTCTTACTCGATCTA
>NC_009177.1:465000-495000 GCF_000149385.1 Cryptococcus deneoformans B-3501A
CTAAACGAAACCGCCCTGATCCTAAGCATTACTTTGGGAGTTTAGAGCTTCATTCTCTGAGCGCAATTCTTTGATGACAGCCTGTTATACCAAAACACTTGCATTAGCTTTATTGGCGCGACGCGGAAAACAGGCTTTTGAAAGGACGCACAGCCAAGGTATCGGGGTTGGCGCCTTGTTCTATCATACCCACGCAGATTGAGAGAGTGCTCTTATCCAATCCTATCTCTTGAGATCAGCGTCTCATAGAAGTGACACATACATGGCGACTCGACTGACCGGTTTGAAGCAACTGGGAAAGATCATATAAAGCTACGAAACGATATCAGCCGAGAAAGTTCCTTGGGCTAAAAAGAGAGCTTACAGTCTATGGTTTCCCTGGCATTCCGCAATATAGCCTCATCCTGGGTAGATGACATCTTGGATGACGATGAAAGCTTTTAGAATGGATATATTTTGTTATACTTATTTTACCCGCAAGTTCTACTCACGCGCCTGCCGGCAAAGTAACCCGCCGTGCGTTGCTCATTGCAGTTCTCGTTTCGTCACGACCAACGAGTTGCAGGTAATTGTGGGTGACGAAATCTCCTCGCCTCCGGCGTTCTTCATCTTTTCTTTTTATTATTTACCAACCGTTTACCTTAGCTCATAGCTCTCGGACCCTCCCGAGACATAGCATCTACGCAATGAGATGAGGAAACGACGCACGACTCCCAGATCAAACATCTCAAAGAACGCCAACATCAGCAAACAATTGGCCACTACACTGCCTGAGGGGGAAACGCAGTCCACAAGAAAGATACAAGCTGCAAGCGTCGAGAAGCAAAAACCGGTAATAGAGTTATTAGGCGCCGGCAAATCCACTCTTGCCTCCAACGACGAGGACTACTTATCTCCTCAAGTACCACCCAAACCCATTATCTCTTTGGAACATCCATCGTCTACAACTTCGACTATCAAGGTCGCCACTACCTTTCCGCACATCGTGTTTGATGATCTCTGGATAGATATTCTATCATTTTTTGCTCAAGTCTATCTCGCATTATACGAAATGACTCTTGGAATTGGAAAGTGGTGGGCCGGTACTGAGATAGAAGATAGCCATAGGGGCAAAGAGACAAAAGAAAAAGAGATCAAGGCCAAGAGGCGTAGGCGAAGGGTCGAGCCGTCGAGCAATAGTTCTGGTAGGTTTTTTTCTTTCTCCTTTTCCCTCGTTATATTATATGTATGATTAGTTTACGGGTGAGAAACAGATTCGGCAACAGGCCGATTCTTTCCTGGCATGGTAAATTTAAGTGGGACGCTGTGTTATATGAACTCTGTTCTTCAGGTGGGTTTCATAGCATCGGCTTCTCATGCTTCAGTCGGACCTCACTTGATGCTCCTTTTAGTCTGTCGCCTCCATACCCTCACTCATCATCCATCTCGAAAAAGTTATCGATTTGGCGGTAGAAGTGGACATACCGACCCATGTCACAGATGCTCTTCTCGATGTTATCCGGGATCTCAACACTCCCAATAAACGCCCCCCACCTGCTCTTCGACCACATAACCTTCTCACTGCACTATATCCTCTCCCTGCGATTCGACGACTATTGAGTACTCATGAGCAGCAGGACGCCCATGAACTATTTCTGGTGCTGGCTGAGGCGGTCTCTGATGAAGTTGTCAAGGTTGCTGCCGAGGTTGCCAAAGTGCGAGGCATAGGAGAAATTATCTCACTACAGGGATACTTGTCCGGCAAAAATGATGGAAGTGACCAACCTAGGAGAGCCGGTGACATGGAGGGAGCCAAAAGAAGGCAAAGAATAAGAGGTGTGGCTCAACCATGGGAGGGCTTGTTGGCGAGAAGAAGAGTGTGTCAACGTTGCGGTTGGAGTGAGGCTATTAGGATGGATACTCTAGGGGGGATTGAATTGCCTGTCCCGTTACACGTGTGTAAAACAATTCACTCAATGTGCTGTAGCTGAACGCTTGTTTTTAGGGCAATACCACCCTCGACGCCTGTATAATGGAGTACCTCGCGCCCGAAATACTTTCCGATGTCACATGCGAAATGTGCTCTCTCAAGCTCACACTGGATTACTACACTTCCGAAGTTGAGCGATTGTCGGGCTCCCCCTGTAAAAAGACTTCTACGAAAGAAGAGAATGAGCCCGGTAGTGACAATCAAGTTAGTGCTAGTCGGAAAAAGAAAGCTCGCGAAGCCAGGCGCGCAGAGACCAGGCTACGAGAAATGGTCAATTCCAACACAGTTAGCGATTTTGGCGAACCTAATCTAACGCCCCTACCGTCATCCGGCTTGACTGCGCAAATACCGGTCAAATGGCTTACGGCTAAAACAGCGTCCACTCGACAGTGTGTCATAGTTCGTCCCCCCCAATCTCTCCAACTACATTTCATCCGCTCGGAATTCACCATGTATGGGACGGTGCAAAAGAAGACCGCAAAAGTCTCATTTCCATTGTTATTAGATCTCACAAGATTTGTCTCTGACGGAGTGTGGGAAGAAAGAAGCGGGATAAAAAATATGCTCGCATCAGTCTCAACCGAAAAAACGATCCCCCCAATAACAGGACAAAGGGTAATATACCAACTTGAGTCAGCTATTCTTCACTACGGATTTACCCACTCTTCTGGTCATTTCGTCAGTATTCGGCGGAAACCCTCCCCGCCTTTGACCAAAGAGGAAAAGTCATTCCGACCCTTGCAAGTGGCAAAAAATTGTCCTGATGGGTGTAAATGCCAGGATTGTGTTTACTTTGGGCAGGTGAGGGATCTCGAAAATACGAAAGTACCAGGCAGAGGATGGCTGCGGATTAGCGATGCAGATGTAGAAGAGGTCGGCGAAGAGGCACTTCACGAAGCTGGTGGGGCCGTCGTCATGCTTTTCTATGAGCGTGTCATGGAGTATGTAGCAAAAAAAGTCGTGCATGATGAGCGACTTCAGGGAGACGGTGACAGCCAAGATGCTGGAGGTTTAGAAGATAACATTTAACACCCTTTAATGTAACATACATCTGACTGTAATATAGACTTCAGCCAAGCAATTGCGACCTGACAGCAGACCATTCGGGAGGCTATGCGGGGTATGAATATTAACTCCAGTTCTAGGGAATCAAGGGATACCCTGTGGGTAAAATACTCACATCTGATCGTGTTTCAAAATGCAGCCAATCGCCTGAGCCCGTCGGCAGGATGCCCATGGACGAGCACTTGTATAGTCCTAGCGCCAGGCTTGAAGAGGTATCAAACTTTTGTTTGTTTGGTTGAGATGATGTTTTGCACTCACATTAGCCCTTGGCAAGCCACATATAATACCATAGGTCCTATTAAGGGTGCGTATGTTGATTCTTCCGCAGCGGCCTTGATCCCCTTTCGAGACGTAGACGAAAGTGTCGGTCTGAAAGGTTCAAATGCTATCAAATTATGTTATAGTATATATGGCTTGTACGAGGACCATGAGAAAGAACGTACCTTGGAAGATGTTCAATACGGCGGAAATAGGTTGGGTTAAGAGCATGAAAATCATCCCGAGAGAGAATATCTGAATTCCCGAGCCTGAAAAGTAAAGCATTATGGCCTGCATTGGAAGAGATTTAGCAGGCCTTATAGTCGGTATGTATCAGCATTCTGGCACTGAAAGATGGAAGGAAATGCCGCTCACGATAAGGCCAGGTCCCATGCCCTCTTCATTTTTAATTCTGTGGATTTTCGAGCTTGCTTTGCGAGCGCCTCCTCATTTGCTTGGAAATGCTATACGACAGATATTCCAGCTTAGTTTCAGCCATTTGTAGCCCATAGAAAGTATTACCTTGGAAGAAGTGGAGGCTGATTGTTTGGCTGTGAAAGGGGCCAAATAACCTGGCGGGTTGGGCACGGAAGAGGGCCTAGACGATGCAGATGAGGCACGTTTCAGAGGTCGAAGAGCAAAGGTTTGCTCTGATGACACTCACTTGGATTGGGAGACGGTGTAGTCTAGCTTGATAAAGGCCATGTTTGTGCGTACAACGCTGCTTTGTGTCGTTCAAGCTAAACCGACAAGAGGATCGTCAGACGCACGTAGGAGACGGGCCGCAAGATAGATGGCAAGTCCTAGGAGCGTGCTTCGTCGGAGACCGGCCGATGTCCGTTGAGGGGCTTGTGTCGAGCCTAATAAATAGATGGCGTCTAATAAAAGCGATTACAATCTGAACTATAAATCTAGAAATGCAGATCTAATTGGTTCCTAATCCATTTCTAATCCGCTGGAACAACATTCAGTTCTGCCGTCATCACCGCGCACGCGGTTCATGCAGCGGTGCTCGCTCCTCTACTGCGTGGTAACGGATAATATATTCTTCTTAAGGCAATAGCGCATATATGTCCAGACTCTACGTCCCAAGTTCGCAATTACCAACATACACATGCACCACTTCGCCTCGGCAGTTGCAGCTCTCTTACTTTTGGGATTTTCTCGAGCCCAAGAGCTTTCCTGCTCCTCGCCCAAAGTCAACATCGACCCATGCCTCAGCCCTTCACCTGGCGGTCTCTTTGTGTTTCGACAACGCTTCGAACCTGATGTAGGAGATGATTTCGGCAGCTGGAATATAGATGGGCTTGAGGTTCTGACGTAGGTGCGGATGACTAAATGCCGTGAGGGGCTAATGATTATGATCCGGCAGCTGTGATACGCAACAACCACAAAACGACACCGCTTACGCTCCTACGTATAATCATGAAGAAATCGGCTCTTTCTGTCTCAAGTCCACCCTGTTTTCCGAGGAAAACGCATTTGCGAATTCCGAGAAAGCTTGGGCTCAGAGTGAAGTGGGAGAAGGCGTTGAAGAAGTTTGGGAACGAGCGGTCAGTGCATTTTATCTCGCCGAGCCCTTTTCCTCGGGAAAATTACTCATTGATAGTGTAGTGGAACGTGGCAGGAAGGTTCATTTCTACTTTCCATCCTGAATGCTACAAGAATGCTCAAAGGGGCAGTGGTGTAAATTCCTTCATCTTCAAGGCATGACAGATGCTGAGGTTCCGCTGGACTTAGGTACCGGAATTCTTCGCCGTTTTACAAAAGTTACATTGGAGATTTCCCACAGCTCAACTACTTTCAGATAATGATGTACGTAGTCAGCGTCCCAAAGCCTTGTTGAATGGGACCCTGACATCGGACAGATCATCCCGTCTGAGGATATAAGCTACTCCCTTGCAGAGCTTACAAGCGCACTATCCATGGGCGGGAATTTCCCGGTGGTGAGTGACATTAAGAGCTAACTGGTATGAGCCATATTGACAACACCAGGTCATCTGTGACAATACCACACTCTCCACCATCCTGTGGCCTTTACTTGTCCGAGGCTCCTTTGCCACGGGTACTTTTGAACCTACCTCGATGTTGCAGCGTGAATCAAATTGCCCTCAAGATGGAATCATGTAAGTAGGCTGAAGACTGTGCAATATACAGCAATGTACATTATGGGTCGACGATGTTGATAACATAATACCAGCTATCAACTTTCTAACAGACGCCCTGTCCCAACCACGACAGCCACTTGGGATCGTATCTTTCGGCCTTCACCTCGTCCTATCACCCTTTCACATGACGAGTCGAAGTTATATTACCGGACTCAAGTGCCAGATGATCTAAGACAGAAGCTTGCATTGTTCAAGGGCTATGAGCAAGGAAAAGAGGAGGGGAAGACAGAAAGGGCTGATAAGAAGTTCTGGAGAGATGAATTGTAATGGTCGGTCACCGCGAGCTTCATTATAAGGCCGCATATGCTTGTCCAAGGTTTTTATTTTATTTGATGAAGCAATGGGTGGCCAAGGGGGATTGCCATAAGAGGACCACAGTCTGAGTGTTACCAAAGATCGTGAATGGGGAGTCTTTGCCGTGAGCTTCAACCTGCAGCTTGTGTTCTTCAGTTGAGCAATCAGGCATGGGATATCTAGTTCCCACAGCGTGTCGATACGATGATTTTTGCGGCTATGTGGTGGCAGCGTCCGTCGCGTTCTAGTTGTGTAATGGAATGTGAGGATATCACGGGCTTGATATCTGACCTTATCATAGAGGGTCCTTACAGAGAAAAGCGGGTAATTCAGGCCGAGCAGGATAGGGATGATGCGGCGTGCAAAGGAGGAGGGTATTGATGTTTACGCCGTGCATAGAGAAAACCACAGCAAGTTAGAAGGAAGAGGGAAGGGCTGCGCGATGTAGAGAGTGAGAGCTGGCCAGGTGTCAGACGGGAAAATCAGGAGTCAGACTAGACCACTTCGTTGTACTGGTGCAGTAATAACTGGACATCAAGAGGGTACAATTATATTATTATGACTTCGCCTTGCGTCGTCGGTGCCGCGGCAATACGCAAGTGTCCATATGATTACGTAATTGTTCGTTTGGCCGATGCGATGATGCATGTTCGGAGGCAAGAAGGTGCATGGGCTGAGGATTGCGATTCCCGCGCTCTGCTGTATCTGATAGGAGCCATCGTTTCCACTCTGCACTTTCCTCGCAAGCACTCTCGAAAACATTCACTTATTCCTAGCATATCCTAAGCACATATTTGCCACTGGCAAGATACGGTCGCAATCGCCATGCCGGAGGATCTCTCCTTTCTTGACCAGCTCGAAGACTGGCTAGAGGCCCAGATTCCCAACAATCTTCACGATTTACCATCCAAGATGTTTGATACTGTTGAAAAATTAACAAACGATCTCTGTGAGCCCATCCGTATTGTTGAGTTGTATTGACTTGCTAACTTGTTCGATAAAAGTTGAGACTCTCAATGTTCATGGTCCACCCTCTATCTCAATACCCTTTCCACCTTTCGGGGCCAAAGAAGTGCCCACTGTCCCTCTCCCTCCTCCCCCCCCTCCTAGTAGCACAATTTCTTGCTGTCAAAATGCGGTCCATAGATCTGGTCGGTTCGTGAAGACCCATCCTATCGCTGTTGGCGCGGTCATATCCGTTGGCTTGGGCTTCACGGGACTTTTGGCATACCATGGTGCAAGCTTCTTTGCTAAGGGGAGGAAGGAAAAAAGACAATTTGGCGTCAACGGTGTCGTGCGCGACGGTATGTTGAAAGAGGCTATTGGTAAGTTTACCTAGTTTGTTGTGAAATAATTGGTAAGGTGCTAATAGCATACGCACCACAGTGATCCTCGCCCCTTCTCCCATGCCTCATATCCTTGTCCCGCTTGCGGCGAGTCTTCTGAGGGCAGGATATATTGTATTGATTGCTGTCACCAATAACAGGGATGCGCAATCTCTTGAGAAAAGGTTGAATGGATTGGAGGAAAGATCCGCCTTGCGTGTTCTTGTCTACGACCCGGATGACGTGCGTACATGAATATTTCATTTATGGCGATTGCGACTGACTGTTTCGATCGATTATGATAGCCTTCTACTTTCCCTCCTTTCCATCGCTCGCTTCTTGCCACCCTTACTCTCCGTTTCCCTGTCAGTGGAAGGTACACTGCTGGGGATCCATACAATCCACAACCATCTCAATTAGCTCACATCCATGCTTTCCTTTCCCTCTATCCCCTCCACCCATCTCCACCATCTCAGCCAGGAGCCCTTCCAGCTCTACCTACACTTCTCGCTCCTAACCCCGACGGCAGTAAACCAATGCTGGTGAACTTTTACCCGTCAGGCTCAGTACCGACGACGCCTGTTACTTTTGCTAGCCAGATTCTCTCTAGCAACCATGTGTTGCTTGGTAGGAATCTGGCAGCATCCTCTGGTGCTAGAGTCATCTCCATATACATTGGTGATGTTGATCTACCAACTCTGCCTGCGATCCTCAGTCATGGCAAAACTCTTTCCCGTCGTCAGATCGCAAAGGAACGACTTGCGCAGGTAGCATCACCGCAGCAAAAGGTGTCTATCATTCGAGACTATATCTACGGCTCATTCAATGCTGTTTTCAGTGTGGTCATCGGATCACTCGGTCTGGGGACTGCAGTGAGAGATTACAAGACGTTTGAAAAAGGGGTTCTGAAAGCCATCAAATCGTCCCACGGCCAACTTTTCTTCATTGGTCAACGATCATTCCTTCCATTCTTTGTTGCACATCTACCTATCCCCAGCTCCTTCCTTCCTCCTCTTTTAGCGTACCTGCCCGCAATGCCCTCTTGCACCGGTCCTGCGGCTTCTGAGCACGTCAAATCCGCCGGCTACAAGAACAAAACTTCTGTGGCCAAACAAGGGGCGACTAGCCGCCAGGACGCAAATGGGGAAAAGGAGAGGTTATCAGCTTCGGAGGGCAGTGAACATGAGGCAGGAGAAGACCTCATCAGCTCGGTGCACACTGGAACGAGCACCAGTAGTAGAGGTGTGGGTAGTGAGAGCTCGGAGGGGGCTAGCGGTCTTGGAGGTAGTTGGGTTGGATTGGAGGACGCCGTTTGAGCTTGCATGCTTATAGGCGCTCTGAATTTCCTGCGACACAGTGAAGTTGCCTGGGTGGATGAAAGGTGTATGGTTTGTCTGTTCGCTCTTTGCTCTTCGTTGTTTTGAATTGAAATTCTCAAATCAGTTGCTTGTGGTTCCATATGTTATGTAATTATATATCACGCTTTTCCAAAGCGGGCGGCTGACCGATGTATGACTGGTCGTTGACTCTGTCTAGAGACACAGCAGAGAGTGCGGCCATTAGTACTTGATGAGTTCTTGTTTGTAGATCTCACCAACTCGCAAGATATGAACAGGCAATGGGAAGTACAACACATCGGAGATCTACATTTTATCTCGGGGATGGTTCTATCAAGTAATAAAAAAATAATTGATCGACGCGATAAGATTGCACACGCGTCAGGGGTAAGCATAAATAGATCCCGGATCTCTTGAGTAAGATCGTTCACAACCACACACAACTCCCCAACAGACAGACGATCTCCCACCCTCGACCACGTTCTTGAAGACTTTTGGAACAACCTGGTAACAATGCTTCACCGCCGCCACCCCATTTCACATCCAGTTCCTCCATCCCCTTCGCGTCAACATCGTGACTACCTTGGCACTACAAGCACTACAGGCATACCAATACCACCGACCTCATCGCGTACATCGACGCCTGGTCGCCCTGCATCCAACCCAGCGCACTGGGAGTTGGATGCCAGAGAGCAAACCTCTTTATATGACCACGGGTTGAATAGACCTGGTAGAAGTAGTATGAGTAAAGGGACGGATATCGGCTGGGACACTGCTGAAAGCAGAAATAATTTAACAAATAGAATGGGGATGGGCTTGCGCAACGTTAGGCATGGGATGAAAGATGCACTAAGAATGGATAGGAGTGTAAATCTCGTCTGGCAGTAAGTCAGTGGTCGCAGCGTGCTGAACATCTCCTTGTTCCACTGGCTAATAAATTTACGAAGTGACCGCGAGCTGAAAACTCTAATCATCAAGTCGATGTACGATCATTTCATTGCTTTTCCTCAGCCGCTAAGCTGACGGCAAAATGAAGGTTAATTAACCTTTTATCATTACTCCTGTTGTCCTTGTCGTCTCTGATCTTTTCACCAATACTGGTGCATCCGGCCTCCACCGACATGCAGACGCGTACAAAAGCGATCGGTATGTGGTATAACATTTTGCTCAGCTGGCCTGTTTTTGTTGTGTGCTTTTGGGTCAATGTGAGCTGGTGTTTGGGAGTTTCAGGACCAACGTTGATGTCCGGTGCCGTTATTGTAGGCCAACTGGGGACCCGGAATATCAAAACGGGCACAAGTATTACTTCATCCTACTTATCGGCACCAGCCATCGGTCTGGGGCACACCCTCAAAGTCTACGCAAATGGCAACCGGCTATACAGCCAAATTATTCTCTTCGGCCACTCGTGTCCTTCTCATCAGCGATTTCACGTTGGTATCCCGCTTGATAGGAGCGATTCCACTCATTGGCCGGCCATGTGCCCTTGCATATATGTCTATCATCAGCTCATACTATTGTTTTGAGTGAGTTCGGCAGATAAATTCGTGGAAAACTCTGCTGACCTTCATGCTATTCCGGAGATGGACATTTTCTACGAAGAATTGGTCACTGGATTACAGAATAGAATATCTACAGGCGAGATTAGCATATATGTTTGGTTTCGGTAGGATTGACGCATTTTGTCCTGCTTTCCATCGACTAACGGCCTTTTTTAGGACTCCCAGTGACCCTGATGACATCTTTCGGACCGCCTTTGGTGACAATGGCCATATTTGCTCTAGTATACCCCTTTGTAGGCACCGCCGCACTCGATGATAAGGACACTGTTGACCACTATTTTTAGTTTGTCATCCAGGCGTTGCAATCTAGCCCTCCACGAAACGCAACCTTGTTACCTTTGAATCCTTCTTCTCGACCTCTCACTCCCTCTTTCCGCGTCAAGAGCTCTAACGCTCTCCCGGCCGATCCCTTTGGCGAACCTACGTACTGCGATTTGGAAGCTCCTAGTGGGAGAGAAAAGGAGTGGGAGTTTAAGGTTCCAATCTTTTGGTTTGCAAATCATGCCCTGAGAGGTTTGAAATGGTTGGAAGACGCCGTAGCAAAGGATAGAAGTGGTAGGAAAGACATCTTTGGTCTGGGATCGCAGGGTTGAGAGGACAGATGATGTAAATGGCTGGTTTAAAACTCATTATTCATCTTCGTGAGTTCTAGCAATGTAACCATCTACTGCTGTTACCCATTATTGGCTTCTCCCGGGCAGCTCGAATTACTACTGCGTATACACGTGCATTAATACATGTTACATATACATTTGTCAGATCGCGCTACTGTAGCTTTGGAGGATGCTGAACGATTCTCGATTGACACCGTACGTTCTGTATCCAAAGAATAATCCCGAAAGTATCATTCTTTGGTTATTGATCTCTTTTCAAGGATCTGGAGGATGATTCATCATAAAAACATAAGAGATGAGGAAGAGGACAAACAGCCAAGAGGCAATACGAGACAAGAGACTTGGAATTTGGTCTAATATATGACATATCCTAGATGAATACTAGGTTGGCTTCTTGCAAAGAATGCTATTATGCCATCACATGACCCTGCTACAGACGCTGGATGATGGATAACGGAAGATTCGCGGAAGAGGAGGGGTAGCAAGAAATTAAAGGAGGTTGATAAAAGAGTAAGGGCCACTGGCAGAAGAGTGTAAGTAGCAAAGAGAGAAATAGGCAATAATCGCTCGTCTAGTGAGATACGAGCCAGGAGGCAAAAAGGTCCAAAGACGCCGACATCCAGATTCCGTGCCTCACGTCCCAGGCCTCGCCGGCTTAATGATAGGCCCCGATTAACGCCGTGCACGTATTAATAGCTATAAAAAGATAAAGGGAAAAACATAAATAATAAATTTGAAATAAATAAATTTAATAGCTACAAGTTACGAGTAAACGAATGTAAAATGGAGTATGAAGTGTATAAGCTTGTATGCGATACGGATCCACCTAGCAGAAGCAGCACATGTCCACAGATCCCCAGGCGGAGGACACAAGACCGACACAAAGCCGATATCCATTAGTTTGGCGTTACAATATACTGCGTGGTGTCGGCTTGCCGCCTTTCGTCCGTCTAGCATATCGTTCGTAAGCTGGCATTCCCAGCGATCTCAGCTCAAGGCTTATCAATTGTTTGCCAAATAATAAGAGTAATACCCATCAGCCATCAGCATCATCCAACACCCACCATCGGGCACGGAGGAATCGGATAGGGCACTGGGCACTGATTGATGGGATCCATATGAGCGGTAAACGGATTATCGAATACGGAACCTGTTCCTGATGTTATGCAGGTGTGAGCCGGGGCCTGCGTGAAACAAAGAACTACTGCGCCGTGGGAAGACTGGGAAATGAAAGAAAGACAAAAGGGAAGTGTGATTCGTGATTGGTGATTATTAGTGATCTGCATCTTCTTTTAGATCTACTAATTAACTTACCTCTTCTTTTGTTACTGGTGTAAGGTTCAGGCACGAGGCACGGGGGGTTTTCAAGGCGGTTAAGGGCGGGCGAGGCACGAAAGGAGAGGGGAGTGAATGGGCGGGGCGTGGCGTGGGTCATCGGGGAAGGAGTGGGCGAGCAGCGATCGCTGGAAAGTGTGGAGGTGTATATAGACCCTGTTTATCCGCGAAGAGTGCGAGAGGGGCCCAGGCGATCGCCGGAAGGTTCCATATAAACTCGCCCTCTCCCCCCTCCGCCAGCCCTCCAGCCGCCATGTCCCAGCACCGTCCCTCGCCAGACCAGCCGTCCTACTATCCACTCCCCCACCCCCCGTACCAGCCCCAGTACGCCGAACCGATGCCCGCGAGACCGTCGCGCCCGATGACCATCTCCCTTCCCCAATTCCAGCCACCCCCCTACTCCCAGCAACAGTCTCAGACTTTGCTTCACTCGCCATTCGAGACCCCCCGAAGCATGCCCATGAGCTCAACCCCTTTATCATCACATATTGAAGGAATGGTGGATTACTTCTCCACCTGGGACGGGCAAACTATGCAGCCAGTGCCAGACTTCCATCAACACGCCCTCCAGCATCAGCCGCTGCTGCCTCAGCACCCTTCTTCTCTGCCGCTATCGAACCACAGTCCTAACGAATGGCAGTCACAAGCACCTCGTTCATCCCGTAAAACCAGCCGTCAGCCAAATTCCAAGGCTACTAGTTCCGATTCCATGAGTAGCACCAAAACCACCAGGCAGCAATTCACTGCATGTGGCGCGTGCCGTCACAGGCGAGTAAAGTGTGACTTGAAAGATAAGCAGGAACAGGCCGAGAAAACAGCTCTGTTGGAGAGTAATGGGCACACTGGACCCATGAGAGAGCAGGCCAAAAAGGTTCAATGCTCAAATTGTTTAGAAAGAGGGCTCAACTGCGTGTAAGCTAACTCTGTGCATTCATCCACTTTTTCCTTGCTCATGTCGCTTTATAGAGACGAGTTTGCACCTATCAAAGCTGCCAAGCAACTACGCCGTGGAAAACGAATCACAGAGATAGAACAGTTATATGGGAGATCCGCAACGGACGCTGCGAGTGTACATGACAACGCCTCTACATCTTCTATCAAGCAGCCTGTATCGTCTGTCAAATCTAATACTCAACCGGTTCACTCCATTATCCCCGAATTGACTCGAGAATTCTTTGAATCAGACTTCTTCCGTAGGTTTCAAGTTCAACGGCCAGTCATTGATCCCGGAAACTTCCTTGAGAGGTATTTATCGCAAGCAAATCCTCATGCAGCAGCCATGGGTACCGAAGGCGCCATCCTCTGCCACGTACTTTACGCCTGGGCTGTGTCATATGGCGTAGACGAGTATGGTCGTCTAGATCTACCGGAAGGTGGAAGAGAACCATTAACTGGGGTGAACGTCACAAATGCATGCCCCGGAGAAGTACAAAGAGAAAAAGATAGATCTGTAAGGAAGGAGAAGATGAAAAGCGTAGTAAAAATTATTCTCAAGGAAATTGATGACTGTGGGGTGATGAGAAAACCGACTTGGGATGGTGTTCGAGTCTTGCTCATGATATTGCCGTTGACAGAAGGTGCGTTTGCCAAGTCACATTACCAGTACATCTCAAACCACAAATACTCAAAGTCGATTTACTGCAGGCATATCAACGCCGGTTGAACGACTGGTCATGTATGATGCTGCCATCTCACAGGTTTTCATGCTATGCTCCCACGTCGCTATGGGGTATGATGGATTACCGTCTGCTAGCTCTGAAGCAGCGAATGGGGCCACAGAAGATGACCAGGGTATGACCGTAGTCCGTGTTCGAGTCTATTGGTGTAAGTGACTGTTGCTTTTTTGTACACCTTTTTTTGCGGGGCTGACGGCATTTTGCAGATGCCTTTGTTCATGAAGGCATAACAACCGGTCTTAAGGGCGGTAGGCTACACCTTGATGAAGAAGATATGGAAACAATGCAAGACATCATTGATAATAATGCACTGGTACGAGATTCGGTTTCTTTTCGGATATCAACCAAGTTTGCTACTGCCCCTATAAATTTAGCCGTAAGTGCTCAGAATCGCTGTCCTCCTTTTTGGTAAATGCTGTACTGATGCATTTTCGTAGCTTGCATGTCGAAAGATCAATAAAGCGCTCACTGGTCCTAAAGCAAAGCGGCGAACAGCTGTGAATGTCGATTTAGTTAAGCAAGCTTGGGAGGCCCTGGAACGGTGTTGGGAAGAGTTTGACGACTTGTTGAAGGTTGGGCCCA
This sequence comes from Cryptococcus deneoformans B-3501A, assembly GCF_000149385.1. NCBI lineage: Eukaryota > Fungi > Basidiomycota > Tremellomycetes > Tremellales > Cryptococcaceae > Cryptococcus > Cryptococcus deneoformans. The sequence continues at coordinate 479,186 of NC_009177.1, forward strand.
ATCACAAATACATTTTGGGGGAAGAAGTTGCTAGGCAAGTTTATCGTACTTTAATTCTGTTCATTTTGGAATTGACCTCATTGTCAGGTTTGCGGATGGCTGGAAAATCTTCCTTTTCGAGGCCCAGAATGTGATCTACAACAATCTGGAAGCACGGCGGCAGAAACTTTCTAATACTGCTGTCCAACTTACTGCCCGCATCACCGAATCTGCCTCGCCCTCAACCGCTAACAGTCCGGAAACCATGCACGCTGACCTCGTCACGATCGACCATTTGTTGGACATTGCCAAGAGTAAATGTGAAGTCAAAACGAGACAAATTGTTGATCTGGTAAAAACGTATGTTGGCACGAGGTTCTTTGAGTGGGATGCCAGTCTTGTACGAGATGGTACATACTACGCGGCCATGTGGTTGGTCAAGCAGGGAGGAAGCAGTGAAGATGTGGCAGTCTGTATCCAAGCGCTGAACGTAAGTAATGTCTTTTGGATAAAACTTATGTGTGCTTATGTTCTATCCCCTCCTAGGAACTGAGGTGGGCTCATGCGAAAGCCTGGGAACGTTCTGCAGAGTAAATCTGATTTCCGTGTCAACTGAATAGCACTGAAACTGACCCTTCATAGTCTCCGGAAAGAATGGCTTGAAAAACATGTGGTGGATGATCCTCAAGAGCAAAATAAAACCTGGGATTCTGTTATCACCAACCTTGAGAAGCTAGGAGAAGATAAAACAACAACTGAAGCGCCTCAAAGACAACACGAAGTCCTTGAGCAACCTAATATGCCCCGACACAATACCTGTAATCCCGGTATGGGTAATGAGAAATCCCAGTCTCAATTACAAGACAACTCGAAAAGGTTGAAACAAACACATGCAAGCCTCGACCACCATATTCATCAACAGCAACAACAGCCCCATTCTTCCCAGATATACGCCTATCCAGATTCGCAACATCATCTACAGCAGTCCCTTCCCAACTCCTACCTGGATCAGCGGCATGTAGATATCATCCCACCTGGTTCCAATACCTCATATTCAAGCCAACCTTCCGGGATTTCTGGTCCCCAATATCAGACCGAAGGCAATCATACACCTACAACTGACTCGACCTTTACATCCTCACATACAACTCTCCCCATCAATGATACGAAGGTGAATGTCATGGACATGTCCAGCAGCTACCATCATGTTAACATGCGAGAAGGTCTCTTCGAAGATGATAGTTTCCACTCATCCCATGGCGCTCAGCAAACCCAGATGTATGAGGAAGCAGAGACGCGTAATGGCTCAGTCCCCTCGCATCATGGACTTGTTGGACACGGTCACGGCAATATCATGTTGGGTGAGAATGGGTACCGAGCGTACGAGAAATTTGACGGCCAGACGGGTTATATGGCCGCCGAAGGATATCCTCAATCGAGACAAATACACCAAGTCTATGACTACCACCACGATCCTTCTCATCTCCATCCTCACGTTCAAGATGCCCACACCCAAGGAACAGGGCAGGGCGACTACAACAGTTACCAGCATCCCACTGAGGAACTGCAAGGGCAATTCGTCCTCCAATATGATGGGACCCACCTATTTACCCCTTACTCCAACTAAGCATGGGTGAAGAAGTCGCTGGAGGTGGACAGAGGACATGGAGGCGAAGTAAAAAAAAAATTCGAAAAATAAAAAAAAAAGTTGAAAAGAAAGGCGCACGTTCATAGTTCATACGTAGCGTCGTTGACCTTGTCATAGGCAAATGCTTTCCCCGTCTAGATTTTGGTCTCTACATACCCTGTTGTATCCTTTGTGCAACATTTGGAACTGTAAACTGTAATAAACTTCAATTGGTCTCTACATACCCTGTTGTATTCTTTGTGCAACATTTGGAACTGTAAACTGTAATAAACTTCAAAGCCAAAAAATGATACATTTCGATGATGATCAACGAGCGTCCTAAATAATCTCCCCAAAACTCAACCGAAAGAAACCAATAAACAGTTGTAATCGTATCTAACATTTAAGAACCGAGCCTCTTTTTAGAGACCCAGAGGTTTTAAGAATTCATACATGGTACCGTTGGATGCACGGGCCCGAGAGTAGCTCAATGGTATAAGTTTGAAAACGGTAGGATAAATGGTAACCGAATAATATGGAAGTGAAAAACATAAAAGTGGAACGTCAGGCGTAATCAGAGCCCGCTACGCGAGCGACAAACCGCCTCTCCCCGAATCTCCGCTCCCACTGCTCCTATTCATTCGCTCATTCAACAGGAGCATCAGAAGCATGCCTTGCCTTCTTGCTTCCGCCACCGGAATTTGCAGACGACGCAACTGTTGGCGAGCTGGGCTTTGACCGCACAGACACATTTTTAGACGAAGCGACACTGTTCTTGCGGGAAGGGTTGCTTTCTTTCGGTCCAGGACCCGCTCGGTTTCTACACACTCTGATTAGATATTGCAATTCTCGCCCGACTGCAAACGCACCTTTTCTTAATAACATCCGTCTTGAGCGACAAGGGTCGAACGACACCGTGCAGTTTCTGATAGATCATTAGAACGTCTCTAATTATATAGCTGAAAGACAGTACTCACGTAGAAAAGTCCACACGCATTGCACAACGGCTGCCCATCTGGATCTCGTCTCCATAAAGGAGTGTTTGTCGTCTGACAATTTGTACACATTGTGGGATTCTCACCACTAGGCATGATAGAGCCTGGCCCGCCTTCATTTTCACTCGTCGGCGTACCTGGTCGGGACTTATTATTTCCACTTGATCCCTTGTTCCCTTTACTGGAACCAGACCCAGCGTTTCCTGATGCATTAGTTGAGGCAGTACGACCGTGCTTTGATGATTCGCTTTGAGAAGACATCCTCAGAGCAGCGAGATTAGGAGTACTGCTAGATCTGTTCGGTGGCGGCATCTGTCTGTTGTCTACAGCCTTACCGCCTACAGCTTTTGGTAATGGCCGGATGTTGTTACCTGAGCTGTTGTTACTGGGCGTAGGAGCACCGCTTTGGGGAGAGACGGCACTGGGAGAGAATTCGTTGGCGGCCTGACCGGGCACGGCCCCAAGAACTTGAGAGGGATTGATGTGGGTAAACGGGCTCGCAGATGAGTTTGCATTGAGGTAGAGGTGCATGAGCTGCTGAAAATCAAAAGGATTGTCGCCTGTAGCTTGAGGCATCGAAGGAAGGGACATTCCGGGTTCAATGTGACCAAACGCCGAAGGAGAACCAAACGCTGACGTATCCGCTGTAACAGGATGACTTGCCCAGTCTGTCAAGTCTGCAAGGTCGTCATCACCTTCATGGTTCACATCATTGTTTTCTTGGGTCCCTGAAGGAGTTGCACTTGCGGCAGCTAGGTCAAAAAAATTCTCGTAGGATTGAGGGAAGCTGAAGGTGAAGTTTGATGTGGGGAAGCCGCTGTCACCTTCTGGAAGAGGACTATTCGCGCCCCCTTGAGGAGAGGCTTCGGCATGGCGCTTGCGAGGATTGGACATGAATTGAGGAGAGGTGGATGGTTCACCCTCTTCCAACAATTTCACAGTGTGGTCGAAAGATGTCTTTCGCACACGACGAGGAAGAAACCCATAATGAGGATGGAAGTTTTCTTGGCTATGTGTATAGAGACCTGGACCATTGATTCCAGGTAAGTTAGACGTAGCTTCTTCGGAAGGATTAAGCCCACTCGCGAGAGACATCTGAAGATGCTCCAGCGCGCTCCTGTTCTGAGGTGCAGAGGCGGGGTACAAGTCAGCCCCATTCATGTGCTCGACAGCTTGTTGCACTTCATCCTGCTCTCCTTCTTTCTCGGGTAACTGACTCAAGCTTTGCAGCATCATGCTAGAAGGACCAGGGAGAGATGAAGCATGGTGATATTGATTCTGGTTGCCATGATGGCTTGTCGAGTGGGCGTTAGCGGCGTGAATGTTCAGACTACCGTGTCCGGCCATGTATTGGCCCATCTCTGCGATAGGTGTTCCGCCTGCAGCAAGAAGGTGATGAGCGTGAGCTTCACTGAAGGGGTTGCGGAATGGAGCCGCAGAACGGGAGCGTGACCTGGAAGAAGCACGCCAATCAATATCCATGGGTATGCGAGAACGGGATCGGCTTGCTGCTCGCCAATCGATATCCATGCCGCTAGGAAAAATAATCAGTAAATGACATCATGATGTTGACACGGTAACTCACTTTGGCGATTGGGAATTTGAGCTTGTTGCTCCAGCAAAACCAACAATTCTTGACTTCCCCTTTGTTCTTCCTCGTCTTTCCTCCACAGGAGGCAATTCTGCGGCTGCAGCGGCTGCTGCTGCTGTTGCTGCCGCTGCTGTTGCTGTTGCTGCTGCTTCTGCTGCTTCCTTCTCAGCAGCCTCCTTATCTTCTTTCTCTCTTTCCTCCTTCTCCTTTGCCGCTTGCTCCTCTTCCTTCTTCTTCAGTGTAAGATGCATCATTCTCCAGGTCAGATTCTCCATCCTCTGCCCGTTGGGCAAGGTATCTCTGGCTCTTGCGTATGCTTTCCAGACTTGCGCAGCAAGAGGATCCTTCTCAGCCACCTGCTCCGGAGGACCAACCTCGGGTAACGGGCTTGTGGCATCGCTCTGAGATGGTCGACGAGTAACTGGGAAAGACCCAAAACCATTGAGTGGTGGGGTCATAAGAGGAGTGCTAGGAACGCGAGCAGTGAGGAAGTCGTCTTGAAGGATGTCGCTGACGATGTTTGAGTCTTTTCGTCCCTTACGAGACGATGCTTCAGGGGACGACGGATTTTGAGAAAAGGATGGCGTAGGAACACTTTTGGTAAGTGGCCAAGGCGGGGATGCAACATCAACAGTTTGCTTCGTTTGCTGCGTTTGCTGACTCAAGCCCATACCAATACCCATGCCCACTCTCAAAGCCATTTCCAAACCTGCAGCTCCATACTGGGCAAGATGCTCAAGAGACAATCCGTTCGGCAAAGGAGGTAAACCATTGAGTGAAACGCCGCCGGGCATGGGCCCGTCATGAGGAGCTTCAGAGCCGGCTCTCGAGGCATGCTCGGAGGATGGTACACTTCCCCGGTGTGTCTGGAACACAGGAGCAGGATGCTGAGGTGCTTCACGCCGACGTGGAGCAATGGGCGGATATCGTGAACTACTGTTTGAGCCCTGTAACTCATGTTTGGCCATCGATTCCTGCTGCCACGAGCCGGTAATACCCATCTCAAAGGGGCTGTTGACTCCGAAATCACTACCGCCGGGTGTTGTCACGGGGGTCTCGCTCGAACCCATTGCCCTCTCGGACAAAGGCCAAGGCGTCAAGGGTTGGTTAGATGCACCTTTACTCACCTTACCAGGCTGTGCAAAGGTGACATGATTGTACTGCTGCTGAGGACCAGGGAATCCAGATAGCCCCCCGGAATTGTGCAAGATGCCAGGAGAGTTAGCCGAAGATTGACTGCTTGAATGTATGTTCTGACCATCAGAGCTAGTCTGCTGTTGGTGCTGCAAGCGACGACTCAAAAGGCTTGTACCTCCAGGATGTGAAGTTGAATGGGCAGTGCTCCTAGCAGCTTTCGGAGACGTATTTGCGTTCAAAGCGCCCATAAAATCGATGGAAGCACTGTCGTTCATTTTACCCTGATTTCGCTCGACCAGATCAGCAAGGCTGGCAAATACAGCTGGATCGATGGGATCATCATTACAGGTGGTCTTTTGAACCGTGCCCAACGGAGAAAACCAATTCGCGGGGTTCGGAAGAGACGTCCAGTCGAATGGCTTGCTATTCGCATCATTTTCACCCTGTTGATCAGGAAAAGATGCACCCCAAGAGGAAGGAGGAGGTTCTACGGGAGTAGTGGATATCATGGGAACAGAACGCTTTGATCTAGAAGAGGATAGTTGAGAGTGTGAAGAGGGCTGAACACCCTGGGAAAAGCTGTTTCGTGGGACGCTAGAACCCACTCCAACAATATCAATAGGAGTCATTGGCGTAGGGGTGGTGGCAATCGACGAATGGTCATTACCATGGAAAGAACCACTGCCGCTGTGTCCTATACTTGATGGTTGAGAGAATGATTGGTATCCCTGTGGAGGGTAAGGAAAGTTGTGTCGATTGATTGGAATGGAAGGCGACATGGCAGGTGTTGGAGGATTGGAGAGGCGGGAAGACGCGGCAGAAGGGGGTCGTTCCGGGACCCGAGCACTATTTACTTTCCCATTGTAGACACCTTGCCCTCCCCCAGCATCCACAGTGAATGGTCCCTTTTTCCCCCCCGATGTAGTGCGCCATGGAAGCTTGTCCATTCTAGCCGCCGCTAGCTGCTGTTTGGTTGCAGTGCTAACGGGTCGAGTAGACGGCTCGCGAGGCGCTGTTGGTTTCGGTAGAAGTGGACGAAGCCTAGAAGAAGTCCCACCAGTGCTAGTTGAAGTAGTGGATACAGGAGATGATTTTGAAGATGTGGTAGACCTAGGAGAGGGACCTATAACGGGTGGAGACGGGGTGGAAATGGTGTCGGTTTTGTGTTGTTAGAGGCTGTGGTGATTGGAAGTAGCGGGAAGACCGCGCGGTCCATCGTAAGCCTGCATTCACCACAGATCAAAGGACGAGAAGAAAGGCTGGAGGCCCCGAATGATGCCTGCCACAACAAAGCTTGGATGACAAGAGATGCGAACAGAAAGCAAGAAGACTCGGCACGAAAGCCAAAAGAGGGAGGTCAGACACCGTTTCAATAGAAGGCAAACTTTTCATTGGCAATCGGCAACAGCCTTTATTGGCCTTTCTTGTGGAATTGACGAGAAGCCCACCCGTCCAGCGCCGCCTTCACGATGAGCTGACGAATATCCTCCCGCTCCTGTCGTGTTTCCGCGTATAAAATGTAAAATGGATCTGCTGGGAATAGCACATACCTGATAGGAAGGAGGGGAGCTTGCAAGGTCTCCTCTACTGCAGTCTATGGGCGCGGTAACGGACTGAAGTCTCTGCAGTTGCGGGCTGGTTGCGGGTGGCTGAAAATTGTTGACCGATGGAGTGCCTCGAGTATTGTTTTGACTCGACGTCGGAAGGTCGGTTGGCGGGACGGCGGCGTGTAGGTGGGTTAGTGGCAGCGGGAGCAGATTGTGGGACACGTGGATGGGGGAGGAGTGGTGGTGGGTGGTGGGTGAGTGGGCAAGGAATATACTGGCTGAGAGAGCGAATAATAATTACTGTCGGCGAGCCACGGACACATCCACAGCCACCCCGCCAATTCTTCAGCATCCAGCAACCAGGCCCGATTCCTTGCTCCTTGGCTTGCGGCGGATCATTTATTACCAAATGCAGTAATTCCTCATATCACCTTCACAAGCCGCCTCTCCTCCGCCGCCTGCCATTTCTTTTTGCCCTGGCCCTTTCCCTTTTTGGCCTCGTTCCTTATTCGTCTTCACTCCTCAGTGCTTGCTTGTCTCCTATTATCGATTCATCATATTTCATATATCGTATATATTCATGTTATTCATGCTATTATTGAGGCTCTATTATACCTTAAGAACTTCTGCTGCTTTCTTCAATGTTTTCTCTTGTCTATCGTTGAGACAGAACAGACAGTCAGTACATTCGGTCACAGGATGTACAGCTGAAAATACTACTCGTTGTTCGTACAACAACCAATGAAGAAGCCGCCTTTTTTGCCCTACTATCTTCCGTTTCTAGGCACCAGCCACAAGCCGAAAGAATGAGCACATCTATAGGCTACACATGTTTCGCAGGATGGTGGCGGCTATCATCAACCGACATGAGCATCTACTGGAAGGGGATAAATTACACAAATACAACAGAATACTGGTGCAGTATTGCATTTCTCGTCTCAGTCTCTAGCCTGTGATTCGTCTGTTCGATCTGCTCAGAGTGAGAGCACTGAGCATGGGCCGCGATAGATTTCCATAGATCAAAAGATTCAGGTTTAGATTAACGGCACAAATGGCCGCTTAGATAACTAAACGAAGGGCCGGCGAATAAGAATGGTCGATCGTGCCGTGGGCCGCGATAAGAAGACGGAAGACGCGACTGGCGATTGTTCATAATAACGACTTTTTAAACGACACATAAATACGATATACGTTGTAGCATCAAGAAGACTGGGTTTGTCCCAATCATGATGTGGGCCCCCAGGCAACCCGAATGTTGTTGTAACAATCCAGAGCGATTATTCAGTCACTGAAATCAACAAACGGTCTTAATCGGAATGAAAAAAGAGAGACCAGAAAAATCTCGACAGGGAAACTGTCGGTAGCAAGGAAAGTGGTCGAGCGGTCTGTGGGTAGAGGCGGTCTACGGTCACACGTATCTATATGAACACCCCGGGAAGGGTCAACCAAATGAAATCAGAGACTTTTCTTGCTGCAACAACGAAATTCTTTTACCGTGTATGTATTAATACGTAGGGCTTGAGAGGAACGCGTAAAATTAAGGATAAATGTCATGGAAGAATTAATATGGTAAAACGGACTTCCGGATCGAGGGGATCGACGACGACTGTCCTAAATAAATATAGCATTATGCCTCTCGTCATCATACATCGCATGAATATCATGCCGTCTTTCACCATCAGCCGATCGGACTTTCGGAATTATTTTTAGGTCCTGCGGAGTTAGACAACTGTCACCTGCCTCTACTGCATATTTGAGCCGTCACTTTAGTTTATCCTTTTTATTACGTAATTGTATAAACTACCCTAAAAGGGAAAACTAGTAATAGGTAGTCAGCTTTTTTATATTATTTTGAGGAACGGTATTAGCCGGAACGGGGGGCGTAGTCGCGTGCAGACCTGGTTCCCGTGGTGCGTAAATTATTTAATTTGTAATGTCCGTTCGCGTCGTTTGATTTCTTTCTTCTTCTTCTTTTCTTCCTTCTTCTTTCCTTCCTCAGCAAGCTGGTCTTGAGAATCTCGTCTTTTATATCTCCAACAACCCTATTCAACATCATATAGCAAAATGACACAAAGCCCATTCTCTACTTTCGGCTACCAGACCGCTATGCCCTCCGGCTCCAGTTTCAAACCAAAGCGTAAGAGGATGTCTTGGGGCCCAGAAGAAGAAGAAAATGGTGCCAAGGTGAGGGTCTTCCTTTCGTCCTTTATATATTCACTCTGATTCTGTTCTAGCACATGCGTATGCTTTCTCCTACTCTCAACCACCCCGGTTTCCCTTTGCCTGAGCTTGTCGCGGACCATTCAAACAACGCGTCAGATGACGACCAAGTCATGGACATGGACCAGGACATGCCCGACAGTAGCTCCGCCGTTGGCCCCCCTTCGCCGGCCGAAGGGTACGCTCAAAACTCATATTCATACGGTGCCAGTGGTAGCGGAGGTTTTGGCTTCGGACCCGGCGCGGAAGAGGATGAGTTTGAGATGGATATGATGGATGATATGGGCACCCTTCAATCGAAAAGTGAGCTTTTGTTTTTCAGAGTCGAAGCTTGACCTGACGCTTGGAATCAGATTACCCATCTCTCACCCCTCACCCCAATCCTCATCATTTTTCCAACCCTGGGAACAACCACAATCTTAGGGGTACATCACCACTTGCTGCTCAGCCTTTCAGTACCGCTCTTCCCGCACCTCCAGCACGCGGCATCTTCCAGCCCACCGTCTCGGGCCCGCTGGCTCCTGACGCATCGGATATCGAGCGCGCTAGGTCTCAACATGGCCCTTGGTGCCAAAGTATTCCCAAGCTCATCATGAGCGAGTACCCCGATGCCAGCGGCAGAAGGTCAATGTGGACTGTTTGCGGCGACTGCGGAGCTTGCGAAAAGACTCAGGACTAGTCGCTCAATGATATTTTCAATGTAGATGTAGTTGTGGGTCGCTTTATACAAAAGACTCTGGATGGGCTTAGGTATTGTTGTAGATTGTAGTCGGCTCAGGTATGTGCTTTTATCATTAAAAGGATGCATCGTATGTCTATGTACAAAAATTGAAATTCAAGCGGCATGCAAGTGGATTGTCCATCCGTACAGTTATACAGTGAATCTAAGCTACTGACCATTATCTCCCTTCAATTTCATTCGCAAACTCTCTCAAAAAGTTCTCGGCTTCTCTTTGCCCATCTTCACCTCCTATCATAACATCTTCGTCGCCGATTGTCTCCACCTCTTGTCCTGGGATGAGCTTCAACTGTCCTCGCTCTTGGATATGACGAAATCGGGAAGGTTTGCCCAGTCTCCTGATACTTTCTTCTTCTTCCTCTTCAGCTACGCGCAAAGCTCGTTGGTTAGCCGCTAGCTCGGCCGATGTGGTTGGCGGAAGATGTTGGGTACGAGGGATGGAGCTGCTGACAAAGCGGTGGGCAGCGGCAGCGTCGACTTTGGGACGAACTATTACTAACAGCATGAGTATTTGCGTTCGTATGGCATGTTCTCTGAAGATGACTGACTCTCTTCGTGCCCCTCAGCGGAGCTGACTTTGGAATAATATGTTTTTATCCGTTCCTGTGGACAGAGAGTACCATTAAAATGGATAATCATTCGATTTGAGTCACTTACGAGTTCAGCAGTCACGTCATGCTTTGTTGGATCAATTCCTTTCGTTTTCAAGTACACTGCAACCCATCAGTGACTTGACTTAGCTCAGCAGTGGAGCTCACGTACCCCACACAAGGTCATTGATTAAGTAGGCACCCAGAACATCCATTTTCGTTCTCTCCAATGGTGACAATTTTTCAACAGTTTGTGACCACGGCTTGGCTTCTAAAGGTGCAAGAGCAGCTTCTAGAGCATCGAGTGACTCGTTGAGAGCAGAGAGGGTATCTTTTGGCGAGGACTCTGACATCGTTCCAATGGGATTCCTGGCTTCTTAAGGTTTGCAGTGATGTGGCTTCGCACCCTCCTAACCTAATTTTGCTGTGCTTTGCTGTCGCTCTGGAGTTGTAAACACAGATCAATCTACTTGCCACCTGGTGCCCAGCGTCTTTCCGCGCCGGTGGCCTTTCGTGAGAAGCTCTTCTCACTTTTACTGCTAAACAATTTTATGTATTACGTAAATTATAGTGATGCAGTTGCCTTTCGCTCGCTCGTCGCTAATAAACTTGTCTTCTTTCGTGGAACGTTTTTGAGGAAACTCTTCAATCAAATTAGCTAGTAGAGGTCGTTGCCATCAACACTTAAAGCTGTATATTTTCAAAGATAAACTCCTCATGTGTGCAAAGAATGCAGACTTAAATGGTCAACGAATTCCTCAGCTGTCATAACCTGCAGGTAAGTACAGTACAAGATACAACAATAGCTCAACTCTGCAAAGTAGGTCGCTTACTTAATCAGGATCATTGGCACGTACATGGGTATTATCAGGACATCATTCATGTCAACGGTATCCTTTATGTGTGCTGCTGTTCCTTGTTTTGCGGTTGGATGCCTGGTTGCTCAGAGGCAAGAGGAGAAAAAGACACTCGCCGTCTCGATCATAGCGCTATTGAGCATGAGTTGCGGAGCTTCCTCTGTCTTCCGAACCCCCAGTACTCCCCGCTTCCCCCCTAATAACACATTCGCCTCTCTTTCCTCCTCCCCATTTCAAGAAAATGAAGGAAATCAAGGGCTAATCCCTCCGACGAAAGACGCCGAAGATCTGCTCCGAGCAAACGTCCTTATTCATGTGGCCTACCGCAATCAGACTGAGCTTTGGCTAGACAATGAATCCTCGACAGACGCCTACTCCCGTCTCTTGGCTACCAGGACCCTACGAAATAATAGGGGAAGAGCTGACTCCATGCCTTCGAAAACCAGAAGCCGTGCTCTTGCCCAATTGCCAGACGAAAAGTCTGAAGACGTCGAGAGTGTCCAAGAATGAATTCTAACTGATGAACAGCTTCTCTCGGCAATGGGCCCACGCCCCAACCAATTCATTGGAAACAGGCTAGGTCTAAGAGACTTCGACAAAGACTTTAGATGGAAGGAATGGTCAGAGAGAAGAGGTGGGGAAGATGTGGCATTGTTGAGCAAAGGCATTAAAGACTGGAAAAACCCTGTAGGTGTATATCATTGTCGTCTAGCGATATCTGTGAACTCACAGTCATTAAGCCTCCTCCTGAATTACCCCACCCTCTTCCTCCTCTGCCTCGAGTAGATATTTCTCTCCTCAATGCCAAGCAGGCTCTATGCCACAACAAATTTCGACGACACTGCCAACGTTCCTTGCAAGCTGGGCCCAACAACCCTGTGCCGCCATTCCTCCTAAACCTGGACGGTACTGCAGGTACTGGCAAAACATTCACTGTCAATGCGATATGTCAGACGGCCGCAGACCTAGTCCTCCTGAATTACCTCATCCTCTTCCTCCTCTGCCTCGAGTAGACATTACTCTCCTCAATGCCAAGCAGGCTCTATGCCACAACAAATTTCGACGACACTGCCAACGTTCCTTGCAAGCTGGGCCCAACAACCCTCTGCCGCCATTCCTCCTAAATCTCGACGGTACTGCAGGTACAGGCAAAACGTTCACTGTCAATGCGATATGTCAGACGGCCGCAGACTTAGTCGATGAGGCTGGCATGGGAAGTATGGTGATTGTGAGACGGTTAGCGCCAACAGGTATAGCCGCCTTTCATATACACGGTTCCACGTACCATTCCGCCCTTGGCATTTCCCCAAAGGAAAAGAAAGGCAAGGCGGCTGCCGGTCGTCAGTTAGCTGCTCTTCAAGAGGATTGGAAGCACATACGTTATCTGATCATTGATGGAAAATCAACGGTTGGTCGTGTGGGACTGGTCCTCATTGACAAACGTCTTCGTGAGATCTTTCCTCATAGGGATCTTCCTACGTCAGAGGAGAAGAGAAGGTCTGACGATGCTGATTCCCTGACGAACGTCGTCTTCTTGATGCGTCGTCTTGATGGAAGGCGCAAAGGTCATGCTTACTAGAAACCTTTGGGTCGATCAGGGTCTCACGAATGGGTCAATGGGACAAGTGCACGAGACTGGGATGATGTCGCACGACCAGGGGTTGATATGCCTTCATGTGAGTTAATGGCGTTCCTTGGTTGCACCGGTGCAGTTCACGCTGACACAAATGAACAGGGCGTACCTCTGGTTCCAATCACCCCGGCGAAGTGTGAATGGAAGTCCCAGGGAGTTGCATGCAGTCGTACCCCGAATCCCTCTTCAACTCGCATTTGCCATCACCATCCACAAATCTCAAGGCATGACTCTTGACAGATGAAGTCGTCGGTCGGCTGGTGGTGTAAGTCAAAACATGCTCCCGAGGGGCTTGTCACGAAGACCCAGCAATGGGTAAAAGAACACAGTGGAGACTGGAAGAAGAAGACATTTGCCGACTTGCACAGGATGGGCATGAGAGCCGAGGTGTACCAACCTCTCTATCAGCAGGTAGTTGGAGGTGCCATGATCAAATATTCGAAAGGAGGATATGGCAATGGGAAGCATGATTCGGATTGAAGCTGTTTGTTTCCATAGTTTTCGGTTCGGTGTTGTACGTAGCTATACTAGATTGTTATGCATACTGCCTACACCAGCAAGGTCTACGGTCCACCGCAGCTACCCGACGCAAGCCTGGGGAGTCACTCTTTGACTTCGCGCGGCGCCATTGCCTTGGCTCTCTCCAAACCAGGGCAGCCAGTGTCACAAGGGCAGCCCCCTGCTCACTGGGGAAGCATTCAAATCCCTGATTATCTCTAGCAGCGGTCTGTTGGAGGAGAAAACCGAGGAAGTCAGCCGTCGGAAGAAGGTGTTGGGAAATGTAGAGGGAGGACAGCTTGTAGGGAGAGGATATCTATGGTACTGCAAAGGACCAAAGGGCTGCAGAAGATGGAAGTGAATCGTTCGGAATGAGGAGAGGAACGAAAAAACATAAATGGTAAATTTGAAATGAACAATGAAATTTCACCCAAAAAGCTAAAGAAAGAAAACTATTTTTCTTTTTGTCTTCGTGCGAATGGAAGATGAAAAAGACCTCCCTCCTCCCAAGATACAACGTCAAGTGCAATTAATCGTGACAAAAAATCCGAGAGTTTTGGGTTTACAGACGGGAAAACCGCCGAACAGAAATGGAAGCTCGCAATTAATATGCATTCCCCTGTCTTCACTTGCCTGTACCCTACATACTATCTCATCTACCAGTTCATTGAAAGTTCGACGATGTGAGCAAGTTGTTCTCTCTCTTCAGCATTATTGTTCTTGGCCAAAACAGGAGCAAGATCCAGCACTCTTCGTTGAGGAAGACAGCCATCGACAAGCTACATCAGAATTAGCCAATATACTTCGGCCTATAAATGGATAGTAAAAAACTTACGGAAGTGATGTCGTTTCCTGTGTAGCCAACTTTACTCAACCCTCTAGGAACTTCCACGATATCCAAAAATCTTCGGATCTCCTCACTCAACTTAGGTCCCAGGTCCTCATCCTTCAGACCAGTCGCCTCATGGGCCCTCTCTTTCCCAAGGAAGACCAACAATGCTTCGCGGTGTCTATCAGGAGAAGAAGGAGCCGTGAAATTGAATACGGCGGGAGCTGTCAGAGAAACAGCCACGCCGTGAGGAATGAGGGGGACGTCGGGATTATAAGATGGGTGATGATACTGTGTCTCCTTAGGTCTGCCTTTGTTAAGTGAAGAAATGGGGTAGGAGAAGGCGTGCTTGAGGTTAGAGAAGTTAGTCTATGCTCCTAACATTGATCGTAATAGCTGAAACTGGACTACTCACACACATGTGCACTCCTGCATTACCAAAACCAATACCTGCAGTAGAAGCAGCTAGAAGCATTTGCGCTCGGGCCTCTTCGTCACCAAAGGGGTCTCGAGCAATTCGAGGAAGATACTTGACTGTAGTTTCCAAAGCCCATTTGGAAAAGATATCAGAGATAGGGTTGGAGCCCTGATAGGCAGCTATATGGCAGGCAGACGGGCATTTAATATTCAAATCAGAACATTAGATAATAATATCACATACGTCGGTTAATGGGGTTTGCAGGCCTAGGTGTCCTCTGATGGTAGGGCACGGCAGTCCAGCCTACATAAGAAGAGACAAATCAATGATCTATTCAGCTTTGCGATATCAGGTCTTACTTTCGAGCGAATGAAAGAGGACATCCAGCCCGGCTGCGATGGCCACTTCCTTCGGACACGTAGCGGTGTTCAACAGATCGACAATACCCAAAGTCGGCTTGAGAGCCCGCGATGCAATTCCAGTTTTGAATTTGCGAGACGGAATGTCTAGGATGGCAGTGCCAGTAGTCTCAGATCCTGTTCCCTATGACTTGGCCATCAGCTTTTTCACGGTATACTGCTACACGGCCCAATTAAGCTCACAGCGGTAGTCGGGACTGTTTATCATATCTGCATCAGCATCAATCCGGGAGAAAGGTCACCGGCTAACGTACTGGCAATCAAAGGGCTGAGTTTCTTGGTGATGGGTGTACCTTTACCGATGGGAGCGTTGATGAATTCAAAGAGATCGGCTTTTGGATAATTCGTGAACAAATTGGCAGCCTTAGCAGTGTCCATAGATGATCCACCACCAACGGCCAAAAAATGAGTGAGATGTGAAGACCTGGAAAAGTCGATTGCTTCCTAAGCGGTGCAATGGCCACAAGATTATGTCAACTGAATCCACGAAGCACCGTGTGCTTTTTTTCTCCTTCG
This sequence comes from Cryptococcus deneoformans B-3501A, assembly GCF_000149385.1. Taxonomy (NCBI): domain Eukaryota; kingdom Fungi; phylum Basidiomycota; class Tremellomycetes; order Tremellales; family Cryptococcaceae; genus Cryptococcus; species Cryptococcus deneoformans. The sequence continues at coordinate 494,781 of NC_009177.1, forward strand.
GCTTAATGTTTCAAACTTACTTGCCAGCTCTTATCTGTAGGCTCCACTGCACATTTATCCCACATTACGAAGTTCAAACCCGCTCGTAACAGACTCTCTTCCACAATCTCTATCACGGGGAGTTTCGCTACATTGGGATCCGTAAAAACACCGATTTTAGCCTGAGAGCGGTCTACAGCAGGCATTTCCTTTATGAGATTGGCAAAATCCATGCCCACTT